>NC_044189.1:1347944-1474304 GCF_900880675.1 Sparus aurata | reverse complement strand
TATCAGACAGATAAGAACCATCAGATCTGACAGATTAAAGCCCTGGCAGCACAGTGGAGATGTGTGGGCATTTACTGGAAAAACGACTGAGAACTCTGGCTTCGAAGCTTTGACACCATTTTTATTTATTTTTTTAAATCAACTGGATTAAAAGATTCCTTAAGAATCCAAATAGTCCATGCAATATTTCCCCTGAGCTCACCTAGACTTAGAAACCCACATGAAGGCCTGTTGGGTCAACGACCCATAGTGACCCACGTATTACATTCTGTAATTACACTCCCACACTGTATAAGCCTGAACCCCCCGAGTTAGAACTGAGGAAGCATTCTGGATAAGTAAAACAGGTCCAGATGACTGCAATACAGAACTTTGATTTACCCGGATTGGATGACTGAGAACCATCATCATTAACATATGCTGTATATCTGAAAAAATAATGAAAACAAACTAGAAATCATGATGCTTTGTAGGATGTTTTGTGAAACAAGCTGGAAGAAGTTCCGGCACGGACTGTGAAGGCAACTTCCTGTCTTACTTTCGTTTTCAATGTGACACATTAACGAGTCTATAAAACTGTAACTTACCCCTACTTCCCGCCACCGCTGTCCATAAAAGGACGAAAATGACGATTGACTTCATTTCCCCCTCAAACAGGACTCCTTTCTCATTTCTAATGTCGAGTTTATTGGATGGTGAGCTGATTCAGCAGTCAGCTCACCGTGCACAACTGCTGCTTCCTGCTTCTTACTGCAGTGTGGTGCATTCAAGGGTGCTCGTAAATTACGTAACTTACGTCGCAAATAAAAGTATTAAACATTGGATGACTGGAAAAAGTTATTTCACTGATGAATCCAGGTTTGATATTTATGGTAGTGACGTCAATAAAACTGTAGTTTCAGGGCTTTTCTCCTCAAAGGTGTCGGCGTGTAGTTTGATAATAAAAGAATTCTGCGGAGGCAAGGCTGGGTGGAATGATGGAGCAATCTTTATTGAAACAGAATCTAGAGCCTTGAGTCCGGATCAGAAGCAGCCGCGTTCGGATCTTGTCTATCAGAACTCCTATCAGCTTTTGATCTAAGGAGATCTACCAAGACCCACCCTCCCTCTTCTCCTCCTGCAAGGGCCTTTAGAGTCCCTTTCCAGTACACATCCACTTCTTCTAATTGTCACTTTGGTTAAATTATCCAATAGACTAAAAGACGAGTTGACCTGTCTTAAGCATCTCCCACCATTTGGCATGCAGGTCAAACTTAGCTAAGCACTTTATCATCTGTTAACCTTTGGCCCCTCACAGTTGGAAGCCAACCCCCCGACCTTCACTCACACAATGAAAATCAATTAGTCATGACTGAATCCAAATTAAGTAGATCAGTCATGATTGAATCTAACCTAAGTAGTACTGAATGTGTTGTCCTCCAGATGACTCAAAACAAAATAAGGAAAGTAGTTATATTGAAATTGTACACATAGCATTTCATTTTTAACATGTTAAGTTGAAAGATGTCTAAACTAATATATTAAATATATAACAATATAATAGTTGTATGCACTAAATTAAAAATGAGTTGGACTATTTCCCTTTGCCTTGTGACCCCACAGCGCAGTGGTTTGATGATCTTTTAAAACAACAAACTGTGACCGAATATTCATTCAAAATAAGATTTAAATGTGTAAAAAGGTAATAAGCTCATCTGACAGATATAAATTTCCTAATCATGCACATATTATAACTCACATGTCAGGTTAGTGTGAACATTATTAGAAGATTATTGTTATTATTATTAACACTCACACCTCTAAACACACACTGGTCTTCTGATATGATTTGATGATTTTATCTCTTAGTAACTTTATTCCTATTTTTTCTCTCCACAGTGATGATAAACTACATGTGAGTCACTTTTAAGCAGTTAAATGAATGAAGCTGTTGCTGTGAGGACACATGAGAGCGTTAAACGACCTGACAGTTAAAACAGAAAACACTCTTGACTCACAGCGGACAGCTCAGGTTTCTTCCGGCCGGATGACGGTGCTCCTGCTCCGGGTGTCTGGTGGACCCCGCGCCGGGGACTGGGAGCTCCTGGCCGGCCTGCTGCTGCTGCGGCGGCCTGTACCGCGGAGCGTCACCATGGTAACGTTCTCACTCAGCTAGCAGGCGAACTGTTAGCTGTTAGCTTCCGGAGAGTTGTTAGCACCGGGAAAAACGGCGGAAACACGGAGACAGACGCTCTCAGACGCTCCCGGTGGTTCTGCTCACACACACACACACACACACACACACACACACACACACAAACACGCACCACAGTATATCTGATGGAGATGCTCCGCCGTCAAACCGCCGAGAGGATTCGAAAACGTAGCGATCTGAGCCACTAGTGACGTCATGCCGTAATATGCGCGTGAAAACTAAAGAAAAAAAGAAAAAGAAAGAAATTATCATACTTCAATATTTAAAACATGAATGTATAATTTATTTTTAAAATATATGTAACATTTAAAGTTAACAATATACTCAAGTACACGTCCATTTTCTACTTTATTCTTCCACTTCACAACATTTTAGAGGCAAATATTGTACTTTTCCTCCACTTCACTCCTTTAAAGTCCGTGTAAACCAAATCAGCCATTTTCTTCTAACACATCAAACAGGTCATAAATGTGTTTTACTTAAACCATGTAAAAGCCATTCGGCCATGTAGAATTGATTTTGGAGCTAAAAAACAAACAGTTTTTCACATTTATGTGTTCAGGATTTATGGGCGGGTCAGAAATCATGCAAATCATGGCCGCGTTACGTAATGCGGCTATATGATTTGCATAAACCCCGCCCCGCTGCGGAAGTGACTATAAATACGTTCAGCGCATCAGCTTCAGCGGTTCTCCCACTCACTCTCCAGTCTCGGATAGCATTGCTTACAATAGTTTGCAGCTAGCTAACCAGCTAACCAGTCAGCTAACCAGCCATGTCTCCTCCACATCCTCTGCAGCTTTCCTGGATGCCACAGTGTGCAGGGGGACGGCGCTGTTAGCTTATTTAAGTTTCCTTCAGATGACAAACGTAAGGAACGGGGAAGTCCATTGACGCTGGTCAACTCCGTCCCGGGCTTGCATCCTCTCCTCCGCCAACGAGGAGATGTGGCCGCTGCTGACCGCCGCTGACACTCTCCATCCCACTGACGGCGGGTACCCACCGGCATAATGTGGCCGCGCCGCCACCACCGCAGCTGCAGCCGACCCACTCCGTTCCGCTGACGGCGGCGGCCACATTATGCCGGGTCCCACCGGCAGTATGTTGGCGGTAATATCAGGGCGCATTATTGGTGAAGCCGTCCCAGTGTGAACGGATAATCCGGAGGCGCGGGTGTGTAGGGCGTTGTCGGTCTGACAGTCTGATAACTGCACAGGTCCTTCACCTCAACTAAATACAGAGAAATGTCCCACAAAGCAACGTTACAGGACCGAACAAAAGTAACGTAGTAACTGTAACTGTCTTTAGCAACTTATATGAGGAAAACAAATACCACAGCTGTATGTGGAGAAGTGTCTGTCCTCCGGTCCGTCCCCTCCCTGTCCTCCCGACTCTTCCTCACATTTCTGCTCACAAAACAGCGTCTGTCACGCTTGTCACAAGAGTGTTTAACTCACCGAGTGTTTGACGAAAATAAATCACCGCGACCGCCAGCCCTCCTGACCGAGACTTCAGGAAACTGTCCCCCAAAAACAGCCTCCATCGCCGCGAGTGACAGAGTCAGACAGCGTCCTGTTTACTGATGGTGATTATGTATAATTATGTAATTTAGCGCGAAAAACTTCACTCCGTCACTTTCCAGGATGTTTAGTGGGTCAGGATCTCAATCACTACACGTTATAACAGCATCTATATGATTATAAACTGTCCGTGGGTTTAGATAGACAAGGGGAACACCTGGGGAACACCTGGGGAGACACCGACGTCATTAACATGACGTGTAGCCCCCGCCGCATGGGCGTGGTTCCAGCGCCTCTAACTGACACGCCCCCAGCGTTTCACAGCAGAAAGAAGTGCTTGTTTTTCCATGATTTAGAGACCTAATTTTATATACTTAACAAATTTTTTAATCTTTCAAATTTGGCTCAGTGGTCAATGATACATGTTTCTTTGGTGTGACAAACTCATAACACAATTTTTTTGCCGCTTTACACAGACTTTAAACTGTTGAAGGACAAGTTGGGTTAAAATCAGCCACCACAGTTAGATTTCTTTCTTTCAGAGCTGGTGAATTTTTTCTCAAACACTTCAATCCAACAACGATTCCAGAATATTTTGTTTTGTTTAATCATTGAACAAGTGCTTGTTTGATTTTACACAATTCGAACAATTATAAATAATCTAACAATTTAATAAAAAGAAAAAAGGTCGACCCCTGCTCTACAGTGTACACATGCATAAAAAATATATGCATGTATATATATAAAGTAGCAGGTAGTTTTAAAGGCAAATATTGTACTTTTACTCCACTTCATTGATTAAATAATTATTTAATTACTAGTTGAAGAATGCAGGCTACATCAGAGCCAAAAAGCTAATGTCTTAATCAATTTACTTAACAATTTAATAAAAAAAAGAAAAAAAAGGTCTAGTCATGGACTGATTATAAGCCGACCCCTGCTCTACAGTGTATATTTATACTACATGTATAGTAGCAGATAGTTTTAGAGGCAAATATTCTACTTTTACTCCACTTCACTCCTTTAAAGGACCGGTTGGATTAAAATCAGCCACCACAGTTAGATTTCTTTCTTTCAGAGCTGGTGAATCTTTTCTCAAACACTTCAATCCAACAACGATTCCAGAATATTTTGTTTAATCATTGAACAAGTGCTTGTTTGATTTTACACAATTCGAACAATTATAAATAATCTAACAACAATTTAATAAAAAAGAAAAAAAGGTCGACCCCTGCTCTACAGTGTATATTTATACTACATGTATAGTAGCAGATAGTTTTAGAGGCAAATATTTTACTTTTCCTCCACTCCACTCCTTTAAAGGACCAGTTGGGCTAAAATCAGCCACCACAGTTAGATTTCTTTCTTTCAGAGCTGGTGAATCTTTTCTAAAACACTTCAATCCAATGACAATGCAGAATATTTTACTTTATTCATTGAACAAGTGCTTCTTTGATTTCACACAATTCGTACAAAATCACTCAAAAAAGAGAAGAACATTAAAAAGACTGACAGGAGAAAATAGAAAGAAGAACCAGGAACAAAAATATCAACATCACTTGGTTATCTTTCATAAACTGGCACATGGATTCACATTTTCAACCTTTTCCAGACAAATAAGAGAATAATCATCAATACAATCATGTCAACTGAGTCACAAACATCCCAAAAGTTAAAAGCTCAATTAAAGTAAAAATGTACATGAATCAGAGAATACTGAATGGATAAAATCATGGCAGTTAAATGACCTCTGCCTGTCACTCACTTCCTGCTGCTTCATCATTCAGTGTTTTTACTACAGATCTCGTCAGTCGTTCTACACGACTGCAATCTGTAAAAGCTTCTTTCCAAATGTTTCCCTGTTTAAACGCAGTCAGTAAGTAGTAATAAGTAATAAGTGCAGATGAGCCTGAGAACGAGTATCAAGGCATCAATTATGTTCTTCAAGATTCAGTGCAGCATCAAACCCTGACTGCTCCCACACACACAACAGTGACAGTATAAAGAACAGTTATATAAACAACTGTAACAGCTGCATTAGGATGAAAGATATCCTCACAAAAAAGTAAAAATCAATACAAAAAAACAAGTAAAATAAAAAAATTTAAAAAACACACAATGTAGCTTCAAGTCATGATTAATGGAAGTTCTGTCCTGTAAAAATGTAACAAAATCGCAGCATCTCTATCTCAACAACTTTTTAATGATGATCCAAAGACCAAATAGCTTTGCTTTGTGCAGCCGACAGTATAACTGAAAGTCAGGTAGGTTGAGCTCTCTGCTCAGTGGGACAACAAGGAGTTTCAAGCTCGACTCTCGGAGCTTCACCGTTCCACAGGAATCATGAGATCTGGCTGTACAATTTCTTAAAGAACACTTGGTGTTGGCAGTGCTGCAAATAGGTAAATACATTTAGGTCAGATATTCATTCAAAGGTAGAGAGCTCCATCATGTCAGGGGGAAGAGAGATGATATGTTAGCATTTGTTTGGATCATCGCTGATGGTTTGGGATAGATTACCTGAGTCATTTATATTAAATCTGAATGTACCTATGTAGGTAAACCAGTCAAACGAGGCCTTGGGTCATTAAACAGACCAAGCATCAAGTGTAGAACAGCTGGATGGGACCAGGTAAACATATGTAAACACACAGTATTTAATACAGGAACTGTGCTCTATGCAGTTTGCGATTTCAAGTGTCCCATGATACCGTTGTTCACAGTGTTACAGTACGTGGTGAAGCAGTTCAAGTTATTATTTAGGAGGTAACAAGTTGACAGGCCTCCGATCAAGCCAACACGTGGAGGTGAAGATACTTCAGGTAGTTTCTGTGGACTTCAAGCAGCTGTAGGTTCATCTCCCCTCTCAAAGATCCGGCTCAGGTTGGTTGGATTCAGCAGATATTTCCTTGGAGAGCAGAGTTTCTTTTTTTCCTCTTCTTATACAGCATAGTGGACATATCATGAATATCGAATATATAAGGAATTGCATGGGAGCTGGTAACACAGCGCGTGTCTTCTACACGGCCATAATCGGAATTCTTCTTTTGACCCACGTTTGTTTGCATTTTTTGGATCAGTTTCCATCTCTCTGTAGGACTTTTGTGAAGAGTTCTTACGCTACATGGAACTTGTTTGTCGATGCTTGTTGCCTTTCTGCAGCAGGAGACTGTCAGCCTCTGGACTGCGGTTTGTTCCATTATTGGCTGCAAAGATGAACACAAGTGTTATTCTTGACATAGAGTGCATAGTTGCCACATAAATACAATTTTAATCTAAATCAATGAATATCTCTTTTGACAAATTAACAAAAATGTCAAATAAAGAAAACATTTCTGAAACTATCAGTAACTGCAGCTCCTCCTCTCTGTCTACACACACAAACACACAATATTAGGAACCCATAATGTTAAAGTGGCACTCTGCAGTTTTAGAGAAGAAATTGAAAGTCAGAATTTTAATATTAACAATATTAATGAGGTAATAAAACAAACCTTCTCAGGTCAGTTTGTTATTCAGTCATGAAGACAAAGACAGTTTGTTCATTTAGTTTGTTTAGACAGAAAAAAATCAGTCAGTGAAGATTGTTACTTTATCAATGGTGATGTGTTGTTATTTCTTTTTGTGACTAATGTGTTTATTGTTAGTAGCTTTGGACTAAAGCTTCTGCTAAATGCACTAAATGTAAATGTAATGAAGATTTTCTCTTCTCAGTAACATTTATTCTCTACAGAGTGCACATGTTTATCACAATCTGTGTTTATCACTTTATCTTCAGACTGTTTGAGGCCCGTCAACATCACATTAAACAGTGGAACAAATCCTCCATCTGAACCACAGTTGTTACATATTACATATATAATATTAATCATCTGCACAATAACTACAGAAATGTTCAGAATTAAGACTTCTACCTTTAACAGAATCTACAGAGGAGAAATAAAACACTTACCACTGAGCAGGATTTTAACTTCAGGTGTGTTTCCTGTTTAGAAAGACAAAGTTTAAACTCACACAAACTATTTTGATCCATTCAGATTTAACTTTGTTAAAGTCTATGTGAAGTTACTGTCCAGATGTTACAGCCTGAGCAGGAAGAAGTCAAAGAGAAAGACGCTGTTGGTCACTATTATTAAATCAGGTGATAAAAATACTTACTGATGGTGAGAGTTTTGCTGTCTTGACTGCCTGTGAAGAAAACAGAGGAAGTGGTGTTTAAAGGAAGCAGCAAAGTGAAACAAACACAAGCATTCAAAAATTCACTCTTATATAATATACATATATGGTACTGTTGTTCCACCTCTGGTCTGTATGAAAGCTGCAGAGGTGGAACGGGGACAGTTTGGTTCAGAGGTTGTAACAGAGACGAGACTTCAGAGTGGACCGGAGTGTGACGGTCTGATGGTGTTCAGTTTGACAGATAAACAGATCCTTCACTCATCAAACAAAAGAGAAACGTCCTGAACTTTAACTCACAAAGCAACGTTTTCCGCTGGAAAACAGCCTCCATAGCCTCCTTCTGTTTTGTCATCATGTGACTCACTCAGTTAATCAGTGGCAGCTGATATGAGCGTCATTAAAACAGGTGAAAGTCAAAAATCCACTGACGAACCTGCTGCTACCTGAATGTTCTGTTAACGGCTCTGCTGAGGGGAGAGATTCTAATTCTTTAACAGATTTGTTCGAGTCCTGTTTTTAGAGATGCACCGATCAGGATTTTTAGGGCCGATCACCGAAAGCAGTATCTGCCGATCCCGATATTGCCGATCACTGATCACAGCGTCAAATCCATAAATTCTTCTATATTGTTGTCTTGTGTAACTTTCATATATTTAATTAATGATTCTTCTTACACAACATTGACATTGTATTATTAAGTATAAAAATTAGGAGATGAGAAAGTTTCATGAATTGACCACCGTTTTATTGCAGGCTGAGGCAATGTGCAATATTTCACACTCTAGAATCTCTTAGAGACAACTTGGACTCAGCTTACATAGAGTAACTGTAGCTTACTAGTGGGAATGCAGTCAGGGAGGGAATTTTGTCATTTTAGGGGCAAGTCCATTTGGCCTTCAGTTTGTTTGTCAGGGGCACCAGGCCACATGACAGGGCACAAAGGCCACTGAGTAAAATGTGTTGATTTACCTTTCAGACTGATACCATAACATCCTAATTTATAATAAGACATGGATTATGTATTAAAACATTTTTTTTTATACCAAAATCAAGTTAAAGTTACATTAGAAAGTAGTTTTTGTTAAGCAGGGTTAGGGAGAGGTGATTTTTGTGACACCACACTGAATATTAGTGTTACTGAATATTTCTCCCAAATAGAAATTCCCCAAAATTATGGCAAAGCACATTTTTTCCAAACAAAAAATTGTAGAATAACCAGCAGGAGACCACTGATGTGTGGAGTGATTTTGGTGACACTACACTCTGAATAATAGTGAAGTTATTGAATTTTTTGTAGTTTCTCTTTTCAGTGTTGCACTTTGTAGACGGTCCCTGCGTTCTCGTCTCACAGCTGGCTGATCATACAGACCAGAGTTAATGTCCAGACGCTCGTTTGGATGAAAATACGGTTGTAGCTCGTTGTCTTCCTCACTACGGTAGGAAAGAGCCGTCAGTTGTGTTTTAACAAGGTTTCACTTATGAATTATTGATCCGGGAAGTTCGAATCTGTGAATATATTTCCAACTTTACCGGACTAAATCCTACCACAGAAGTCAGTTACGTATCATGTCAAAACCGGCTGAGCTCGCTCGCTGTGCTGTAAGTTTCGTTCTTCTGTTTTGAGACGCTGCTGCTGTTTGAGAGGCTTTCACGTGAGATCATCGTGATGATGAGACTCCACCTGCGCGAACCGCGGACTCACTGAAGTTACTGTGAGAGACTACTGTGCACTCAGGTGGCTGTAATTAAAGGCAAACTCACCACGCTGACCGGGCCAGGGGCACAGAGGCCACTGTGGCCGTACGATGAGTTTTCTTTTCACAGGGCATCAAGGCCAAAGTGCGGGGCGACGGCGGCCCTGAAATTCTCACCCTGCATGCAGTCAATGCACTGTCTTTATACTTAAACGTCATCTGATCGGCCTGATGTGATCTATTTTGAGAACTCCGATCAAAACCGATAGGGGCATTATCGGCCGATTGCGATCGGTTGCCGATCGATCGGTGCATCTCTACCTGTTTTAGTAATTCAGTGTATTCTGACAATCCAGGTGTGAGAACTCAAACAACACCTCAGGACAGGACCTCATCAAGTCCATCATAAAATAATAACACACCTTTGCACCTGATAAAACAACCACCACACTGAATCATCAGGTGATTTGTAATTGGTGTAAATGCACCACACTGAACACTGTAGTACAGAATCACTCATCTGGGATGTTTATTATTACATATTAATGATTTTGACGTCGACATGTTGATTAAATGTTTCTATGAAGCTGAATTCTCATAATAACTGATTTTTAAAGGGACACACAGCCGTTCATTAATCAGAGAACTTTCGCTTCCACTCCACTGCTCTGTTTGTTGTCCACAGAAGACAATGCAAATATATTTCACTTACCAATGATGCCTCTCTTTTTTTAGACGACCAGCACCACAGCGACCAGGACCAGGACCAGGAGCCCTCCAACTGCCGCACCAATGATGGATCCTCCTGAGCCAGAACCTGAGTTTTCTAAAACACAGAAAAAGATCTCTGTTATAGGGATGGAACGGTTTATGAAAACCGTCTGAACCATTTGGCTCGGCTGTCTTGGTTCGGTTTGCGTGTGTCCCGTTGGGTTCAGAGGCATGTGCAACTTCTTTTTCTCATCTACTAACGAGGCGAAGCGTGTACACTCCAGAGCAGCAGGTGGCGGTACTGAGCTGGATGCCAACCGCCAGTAAACAAGAAGAAGCGAGGCAGAAAGTAATAGGCTTTGTCCGAAATCACTCACTACTCCCTCTATAGTGCACTACACAGTGACTACGCCATTTTGTAGTGCTGTCCGAATGTCCCGGCGGGACATGCTAGGAATACCTCCCGAGGGAGGTGTCCCGGGGGCATCCGAAACAGATGCCCGAGCCACCTCAGCTGGCTCCTCTCGATGTGGAGGAGCAGCGGCTCTACTCCGAGCTCCTCCTGGGTAACTGTCATGACTGTAAATCTGTCTGTTGTGTTCTTGTCAGCGTCCGTATGTTCTTGTCAGCGTCCGTCCGTCCATGCTCCATGCTCCATGCTCCAGTTCCTGTGCCTGTGCTTCTGTCTGTTCCTTGTTCCCCCACGGTATGTGTTTTTGGAGTTTTGCATTTTGCATCTTTGATTTGAACTTTGCCTTTTTCTTTGTACTTTGTCTTGCTTTAATTTGCTACTTTGCCTCGCTTTCATTTGCTACTTTGCCTGCTTCTGTTTTTGTATTCAGCTTTTAAATAAAGCTCGCCTTTTGTTCCCCACGCCCTGCCTCTTGTCCGTAACTGCATTTGGGTCCACCTTCCCCTTTTCCTGAGTCTTCCCTTTAACCCCCCACCTGACAGTAACAGAGCTTCTCACCCTATCTCTAAGGGAGCGCCCTGCCACCCTGCGGAGGAAACTCATTTCGTCCGCTTGTATCCGGGATCTTATTCTTTCGGTCATGACCCAAAGTTCATGGCCATAGGTAGAGTTGCACGATACCCACGGTACCCCGCGGTGCCATGTTGTAACGGTTCCTACTATACTAGAAATTCTACACGACGGTACTACCGTGGATTACTATACTACCGGTGCCAGTTTCCGCTACATAGCGGCCGCCTCTCCTCCCGGCTTCTCACTGCATGCTACTCCGTTGTAAACAAACCCACATGGTAACTACTGTAACCGAACTACACAGCAGCTAAATGATTGGCTGTTTGCGTGTAACTGGTGACGTCCGGGGATATGATAGGCTGTTTCCGCACGCCGGGTCCGCCCGTCTGTTAGCTGATTGGCTGTTCGTGTGTTTCTGCCGGCAAGAACAAGAACAGGGGAAGAGACTCCAGCCTCTCTCAAGGAGTTGGGTTCCAGAGCCCAGAATGTGTGTGGAGGTGAGCCCAACTATTTCTAGCCGGTACCGCTCAATCTCCCGCACCAGCTCAGGCTCTTTCCCCCCAGCGAGGTGACATTCCATGTCCCCATGGCTAGAGTCACCATCCAGGGATTGGGTCACCGGGGCCCCCGCCCACAACTGCCACCCATATCCCACTGCATCGGCCCCTTCTGAACCCTCCCGCAAGTGGTGAGCCCACAGGAGGGCGGGCCCACATTGCTCGTTCGGGCTGCGCCCGGCCGGGTCCTGTGGGCAAAGACCCGGCCACCAGGCGCTCGCCTGCAAGCCCCAACCCCAGGCCTGGCTCCAGGGTGGGGCCCCGGTGACGCCAATCCGGGCGACGTGCACGTCCTTGGTGTTCTTTCTGTCATTAGGGGCTAGTGAACCGATCTTAGTCTGACCCGTCACCTAGGACCTGTTTGCCTTGGGAGACCCTACCAGGGGCATTAAGCCCCGGACAACATAGCTCCTAGGATCATTCTGGTGCTCAAACCCCTCCACCACGATAAGGTGCCGGTTCAAGGAGGAGGGAATCCACGTGGGCGTTGAAGCCAAACCAATTTTGATATTTAAAAGAACATGCTAGAGAGGCGCTACAATGAGTAAATAACCTGTGCAGGTTGGGCCTGCAGATCGAGTCTGTGACGGTTTAACTACAACTCAAAACAACACAAAAATAAGGCCCTACCATAAAACTACTGCTTTTAAAATGGAGTTTGGTTTGACAGTCCGGCCACTTGGAAGACCGCAATTCATTGTTAATAATTAATTCAGATCAAGATGATTTACACTCTAATAATGAGCCTTGTAAACAGCACATAGTAACTTTGGAAGTGGAGCTAAACTCTCCTGTTTTCTGCTCATCTCGTCTCGAGGTAAATGTTGTATAAACACAAAGAGCTATCAGAACAGAGAGAGCATTTCCTTTTTTGCACTCGATGTATCAGTTTATAGTAACGTCACATTGGACAGATTATAAATCAGCAATATAAACTATAAACTGTCAATGACAGAAAGTGATTTTCTGTCTAAGTAGCCGTAGGATTTAGTTTAGAGGAGCTACTGTCACCAAAACGTGTCCAGATGTGCGACTCTTATCTCTGAAAGTGTAAATGAACCTAAATGATCATTCAAGTTGACCCCAGTTGAGGCTTCCATGTGGTGAAGAACCTTTACGTGTAACCTAATTTGACACGTGTCACAGCATCTTTCTGCAAAACTGTGAAAACTAAAAACAAAATGAGAAACAAGTAAAAACAAGAAACAGATTCTTACCCCACTCCTTCATCACATACACACTGGATGCTTCATGAATGACTTCACAGGTGTATTTGGACTTGTCCTTCCTTAAGATCTCCACACTGTCTCGTCTCTGGAACGTGTTGTCTTCATTCGGTCGAACACCCAAGGTCTGCAGTCCGTCCTCTCTATACAGTTTGCGGCCGTCCCTTTTGATCCACATGATGATGTCTTGGAAGGAGAAACCTGTCGCCAGGCACGTCAAACGGATGTTTGACTCGACGTTGGTGTCCCGTGATAACAGGTATACCTCAGGTGGAGCTGGAGACACAAACCGTAACTTAATATTTGACCAAACATACGATTGGCCTCTATGACAATGATTTCTTAACAATCACCGCTGTATGATGGACACTTTGTTGTTTACTATGTTTGTTTTTTATTTGACATCTGGACATCAGAGGAAGGAGGATGTGGGTGATGACATGAGCCAAATGTTACATTCAGGCGAATTCAATAAGGAAATATCAACCTAACCCAAACTCATAATTTCATCTATAGAAGTTAGATTTGATCAAATATGATCAAACCTTTGTGGCACCAATTTTGCCACAACTGGAGCTGAAAATGACATTTTTACATGCTGACAGAATTTATTTTTTTCAGTTGTCTGTCAAACAAAAATTAAACAGATGTTATAAAACCCAAACTGTTTTATGTCCAGTTAGTTTCATGTTTCATATTTTAACAAGTGGCACAGCAGTAATTAGATTTCTCGTGCTACTATTATTATCTTTTACTGTATTAATGACATTAAAAACACATAAAAGGCCTTCAGTAATACGTACAGGCTGTTTTGAGCTGATTCATCCCGTAACTCCAGAACTTGTTCAGCCACTGCATACACTCATTCTCCACGTAGCTTTTGGTGTAATTATTCAGGACGGTGTCATTATCCCACTTCCTCTTGGTCTCTTCTGCTGCTTTGACCAGGGCGACCCAAACTGAGTGGAAGTTGTCAAAAGACAGGAAGTCGGTTCCATCGTAGTTGTATCTATCCATGCCACGGTGGAACTTCATCGTGCCGTCTTCCTGCATTTCACCCTCACAGCCAACCATCCACTGAAGAACATGGAGATCTGTAACCAGAGAGGAAAGACCAGGCGGTGAAATAAAGGACAAACAACAACACAGTGAGCTGAGATAAATCTGAATATTTGTGGTTTTCTGATGAAACATTATATGATAACATGCTGATTCTTGAGGGTTTGGATAAAACAGGTTTCAAATTTTAAAAGAAAAAAGTATTAAGTAAGTGTGTAAGTGGACATAATGGACATATAATTTATAAAATTATAAATGAACATGTGTAAAAATCTTACACCTGTAAAAGACCCACAGATGATCAACCACGATTATTTTAAAGAAGAAAATGTTGTTCGTTTTCAGCAGAATTAGCACTTTTCTTTCCAGGGACAGGTTTTGCTACCTGAAAACTAGCTTAGCTTTGTTTTCTGAGCCCAGCCTATCAGATGAGATTGACTTCTGCCTAAGAAAGGTGGAAATGTCTCGATTCTAAGATGCATCGCGATGCTGACATGGAAGATTCTGCGTCAATGAAAAAGTAGCCATGTACAGTGACATAGATCGCCGAGGATGCTGTACACGGCGATGCATCGAGTATTGTTTCGCTCTTGAATCGTTGACAGCTGAATCATAATCGAATCATGAGGCCAGTGAAGATTCTCACCTTTACTCTGCTACACTGCAACTTGTAAGTAATTACTGATTAATTGAAAAGCGGTTTATTTCTTCACATTTCATGGATCTTACCTGAGTCGTTCTGTCTCATACGATCCTTCAGGATGTTGATGTTGACTTCGAACCACTGCTGCTTGCTTAGGCGGGACTGTGTGCCTTTGACCCAGTATTCTGGATCCAGTTGAGCCTTCATCCAGGTCTGTTTGGGAACTTTCTGTTTAGTTTTGCTGTCAAAGTAGTCAATCATCCTGTTGTCCAGCATGCCCATGGCTGTGAACTTGTGGATGCCCGGGAGTCCGAGATCTCTGGAGAGGGCGGTGTAGATGTAATGGAGGGAATGTGTCTCTGAAAGTCAAACAGACAGACATTTATTAGACCGATAAGAACCATTAGATCTGACAGATTAAAGCTCTGGCAGCACAGTGGAGATGTGTTGGGCATTTATTTTTTGGAATAAACACATCGAGAACTTTGGCTTCGAAGCTTTGACACCATTTTTATTTATTTTCTTAAATCAACTGGATTAAAAGATTCCTTAAGAATCCAAATAGTCCATGCAATATTTCCCCCTGAGCTCACCTAGACTTAGAAACCCACATGAAGGCCTGTTGGGTCAACGACCCATAAGTGACCCAAACGACACTGAAACTCCCACATTCTGTAAGGACACTCCCAGACAGAGTGTAAAAGCCTGCAACTCCCCGAGTTAGAACTGAGGAAGCATTCTGGATAAGTAAAACAGGTCCAGATGACTGCAATACAGAACTTTGATTTACCCGGATTGGATGACTGAGAACCATCATCATTAACATATGCTGTATATCTGAAATTAACATAATGAAAACAAACAAGAAATCATGATGCTTTGTAGGATGTTTTGTGAAACAAGCTGGAAGAAGTTCCGGCACGGACTGTGAAGGCAACTTTAAAATGTCACAACTTCCTGTCTTACTTTCGTTTTCAATGTGACACATTAACGAGTCTATAAACTGTAACTTACCCCTACTTCCCGCCACCGCTGTCCATAAAAGGACGAAAATGACGATTGACTTCATTTCCCCCTCAAACAGGACTCCTTTCTCATTTCTAATGTCGAGTTTTATTGGATGGTGAGCTGATTCAGCAGTCAGCTCACCGTGCACAACTGCTGCTTCCTGCTTCTTACTGCAGTGTGGTGCATTCAAGGGCTGCTCGTAAATTACGTAACTTACGTCGCAAATAAAAGTATTAAACATTGGATGACTGGAAAAAGTTATTTTCACTGATGAATCCAGGTTTGATATTTATGGTAGTGACATATACGTCAAATAAGAAACTGTAGTTTCTGGGCTTTTCTCCTCAAAGGTGTCGGCGTGTAGTTTGATGATAAAAGAATTCTGCGGAGGCAAGGCTGGGTGGAATGATGGAGCAATCTTTATTGAAACAGAATCTAGAGCCTTGAGTCCGGATCAGAAGCGGCCGCGTTCGGATATTATCAAATCTATGGAAAAAGTAAAATGCCAAAATGCATCAGAACTCCTATCAGCTTTTGATCTAAGGAGATCTACCAAGAGCCACCCTCCCTCTTCTCCTCCTGCAAGGGCCTTTAGAGTCCCTTTCCAGTACACATCCACTTCTTCTAATTGTCACTTTGGTAAATTATCCAATAGACTAAAAGACGAGTTGACCTGTCTTAAGCATCTCCCGCCATTTGGCATGCAGGTCAAACT
Source organism: Sparus aurata (assembly GCF_900880675.1). Classification (NCBI taxonomy): domain Eukaryota; kingdom Metazoa; phylum Chordata; class Actinopteri; order Spariformes; family Sparidae; genus Sparus; species Sparus aurata. Next base: position 1,457,813 of record NC_044189.1, on the reverse strand, counting down.
TAGCTAAGCACTTTATCGTCTGTTAACCTTTGGCCCCTCACAGTTGGAAGCCAACCCCCCGACCTTCACTCACACAATGAAAATCAATTAGTCATGATTGAATCCAAATTAAGTAGATCAGTCATGATTTAATCTAACCTAAGTAGGTCTGAATGTGTTGTCCTTCAGATGCCTCAAAACAAAATAAGAAAACTAGTTATCTTGAAATTGTACACATAGCATTTCATTTTTAACATGTTAAGTTGAAAGATGTCTAAACGATAATATATTAAATAATATATTAACAATATAATAGTTGTATGCACTAAATTAAAAATGAGTTGGACTATTTCCCTTTGCCTTGTGACCCCACAGAGCACAGTGGTTTGATGATTGTATCTTTAAAACAACAAACTGTGACCGAAATATTCATTCAAAATAAGATTTAAATGTGTAAAAAGGTAAATAAGCTCATCTGACAGATATAAAGTATCCTAATCATGCACTTATATTAATAACTCACGTGTCAGGTTAGTGTGAACATTATTAGAATGATTATTGTTTATTATTATTAACACTCACACCTCTAAACACACACTGGTTCTGATATGATTTGATGATTTTACCTCTCTTAGTAACTTTATTCCTATTTTTTCTCTCCACAGTGATGATAAACTACATGTGAGTCACTTTTAAGCAGTTAAATGAATGAAGCTGTTGCTGTGAGGACACATGAGAGCGTTAAACGACCTGACAGTTAAAACAGAAAACACTCTTGACTCACAGCGGACAGCTCAGGTTTCTCCGGCCGGATGACGGTGCTCCTGCTCCGGGTGTCTGGTGGAGCCCGCGCCGGGGACTGGGAGCTCCTGGCCGGCCTCTGCTGCTGCGGCGGCCCGCTGCCTGTACCGCGGAGCGTCACCATGGTAACGCTCTCACTCAAGCTAGCAGGCGAACTGTTAGCTGTTAGCTTACCGGAGAGTTGTTAGCACCGGGAAAAACGGCGGAAACACCGGAGACAGACGCTCTCAGACGCTCCCGGTGGTTCTGCTCACACACACACACACACACACACACACACACACACACACACACACACACACACACACACACACACAGAGAGAGAGACACACACACACACACACACAGTATATCTGATGGAGACGCTCCGCCGTCAAACGGCCGAGAGGATTCGAAAACGTAGCGATCTGACGCAACCTAGTGACGTCGTGCCGTAATATGCGCGTGAAAACTAAAGAAAAAAAGAAAAAAAAAGAAATTATCAATACTTCTAATATTTAAAACATGAATGTATAATTTATTTTTAAAATATATGTAACATTTAAAGTTAACAATATACTCAAGTACAAGTCCATTTTCTACTTTATTCTTCCACTTCACAACAGTTTAGAGGTAAATATTGTACTTTTACTCCGCTGCATTTATTAAATAATTATTTAATTACTAGTTGAAGACTGCAGGCTACATCAGAGCCAAGAAGCTAATTTCTTAATCAATTTATTTTAACAACAATTTGATGTATATATATATTAAAAAAAAAGGTTTAGTCATGGACTGATAATAAGTCGACCCCTGCTCTACAGTGTATATTTATATTACATATATAGCAGCAGGTAGTTTTAGAGGCAAATATTTTACTTTTCCTCCACTTCACTCCTTTAAAGGACCGGTTGGATTAAAATCAGCCACCACAGTTAGATTTCTTTCTTTCAGAGCTGGTGAATTTTTTCTCAAACACTTAAATCCAACAACGATTCCAGAATATTCTGTTTAATCATTGAACAAGTGCTTGTTTGATTTTACACAATTCGAACAATTATAAATAATCTAACAACAATTTAATAAAAAAGAAAAAAAGGTCTAGTCATGGACTGATAATAAGTCGACCCCTGCTCTACAGTGTACACATGCATAAAAAATATATGCATGTATATATATAAAGTAGCAGGTAGTTTTAAAGGCAAATATTCTACTTTTACTCCACTTCACTCCTTTAAAGGACCAGTTGGATTAAAATCAGCCACCACAGTTAGATTTCTTTCTCTCAGAGCAGGTGAATCTTTTCTAAAACACTTCAATCCAATGACAATTCAGAATATTTTACTTTATTCATTGAACAAGTGCTTCTTTGATTTCACACAATTCAAACAAAATCATTCAAAAAAGAGAAGAACAATCAAAAGACTGACAGGAGAAAATAGAAATAAGAACCAGGAACAAAAATATCAACATCACTTGGTTATCTTTCATAAACTGGCACATGGATTCACATTTTCAACCTTTTCCAGACAAATAAGAGAATAATCATCAATACAATCATGTCAAGTGCATCACAAAGATCCCAAAAGTTAAAAGCTCAATTAAAGTAAAAATGTACATGAAACACAGAATACTGAATGGATAAATCATGGCAGTTAAATGACCTCTGCCTGTCACTCACTTCCTGCTGCTTCATCATTCAGAGTTTTTACTACAGATCTCGTCAGTCGATCTACACGACTGCAATCTGTAAAAGCTTCTTTCCAAATGTTTCCCTGTTTAAACGCAGTCAGTAAGTAGTAATAAGTAATAAGTGCAGATGAGCCTGAGAACGAGTATCAAGGCATCAATCATGTTCTTCAAGATTCAGTACAGCATCAAACCCTGACTGCTCCCACACACACAACAGTGACAGTATAAAGAACAGTTATATAAACAACTGTAACAGCTGCATTAGGATGAAAGATATCCTCACAAAAAAGTAAAAATCAATACAAAAAAACAAGTAAAATAAAAAAATTTAAAAAACACACAATGTAGCTTCAAGTCATCATTAATGGAAGTTCTGTCCTGTAAAAATGTAACAAAGTCGCAGCATCTCTATCTCAACAACTTTTTAATGATGATCCAAAGACCAAATAGCTTTGCTTTGTGCAGCCGACAGTATGACTGAAAGTCAGGCAGGTTGAGCTCTCTGCTCAGTGGGACAACAAGGAGTTTTAAGCTCGACTCTCGGAGCTTTACTGTTCCACAGGAATCATGAGATCTGGCTGTACAATTTCTTAAAGAACACTTGGTGTTGGCAGTGCTGCAAATAGGTAAATACATTTAGGTCAGATATTCATTCATAGGTAGAGAGCTCCATCATGTCAGGGGGAAGAGAGATGATATGTTAGCATTTGTTTGGATCATCGCTGATGGTTTGGGATAGATTACCTGAGTCATTTAGATTAAATCTGAATGTACCTATGTAGGTAAACCAGTCAAAACGAGGCCTTGGGTCATTAAACAGACCAAGCATCAAGTGTAGAACAGCTGGATGGGACCAGGTAAACATATGTAAACACACTATCTGATACAGGAACTGTGCTCTATGCAGTTTGCGATTTCAAGTGTCCCATGATACCGTTGTTCACAGTGTTACAGTACGTGGTGAAGCAGTTCAAGTTATTATTTAGGAGGTAACAAGTTGACAGGCCTCCGATCAAGCCAACACGTGGAGGTGATGATACTTCAGGTAGTTTCTGTGGACTGCAGGCAGCTGTAGGTTCATCTCCCCTCTCAAAGATCCGGCTCAGGTTGGTTGGATTCAGCAGATATTTCCTTGGAGAGCAGAGTTTCTTTTTTTCCTCTTCTTATACAGCATAGTGGACATATCATGAATATCGAATATATAAGAAATTGCATGGGAGCTGGTAACACAGCGCGTGTCTTCTACACGGCCATAATCGGAATTCTTCTTTTGACGCACGTTTGTTTGCATTTTTTGGATCAGTTTCCATCTCTCTGTAGGACTTTTGTGAAGAGTTCTTACGCTACATGGAACTTGTTTGTCAATGCTTGTTGCCTTTCTGCAGCAGGAGACTGTCAGCCTCTGGACTGCGGTTTGTTCCATTATTGGCTGCAAAGATGAACACTAGTGTTATTCTTGACACACAGTGCATAGTTGCCACATAAATACAATTTTAATCTAAATCAATGAATATCTCTTTTGACAAATTAACAAAAATGTCAAATAAAGAAAACATTTCTGAAACTATCAGTAACTGCAGCTCCTCCTCACTGTCTACACACACAAACACACAATATTAGGAACCCATAATGTTTAAGTGGCACTCTGCAGTTTTAGAGAAGAAATTGAAAGTCAGAATTTTAATATTAACAATATTAATGAGGTAATAAAACAAACCTTCTCAGGTCAGTTTGTTATTCAGTCATGAAGACAAAGACAGTTTGTTCATTTAGTTTGTTTAGACAGAAAAATATCAGTCAGTGAAGATTGTTACTTTATCAATGGTGATGTGTTGTTATTTCTTTTTGTGACTAATGTGTTTATTGTTAGTAGCTTTGGACTAAATCTTCTGCTAAATGCACTAAATGTAAATGTAATGAAGATTTTCTCTTCTCAGTAACATTTATTCTCTACAGAGTGCACATGTTTATCACAATCTGTGTTTATCACTTTATCTTCAGACTGTTTGAGGCCCGTCAACATCACATTAAACAGTGGAACAAATCCTCCATCTGAACCAGAGTTGTTACATATTACATATATAATATTAATCATCAGCACAATAACTACAGAAATGTTCAGAATTAAGACTTCTACCTTCAACAGAATCTATAGAGGAGAAATAAAACACTTACCACTGAGCAGAACAACAGCAAGGTCAGCTGTTAAGAAAGACAAAGTTTAAACTCACACAAACTATTTTGATCCATTCAGATTTAACTTTGTTAAAGTCTATGTGAAGTTACTGTCCAGATGTTACAGCCTGAGCAGGATGAAGTCAAAGAGAAAGATGCTGTTGTTCACAATTATTAAATGAGCTGATGAAAATACTTACTGATGGTGAGAGTTTTGCTGTCTTGACTTCCTGTTCAGAAAACAGAGGAAGTGGTGTTTAAAGGAAGCAGCAGAGTGAAACAACACAAGCATTCAAACATTCACTCTTATATAATATACATATATGGTGCTGTTGTTCCACCTCTGGTCTGTATGAAAGCTGCAGAGGTGGAACGGGGACAGTTTGGTTCAGAGGTTGTAACAGAGACGAGACTTCAGAGTGGACCGGAGTGTGACGGTCTGATGGTGTTCAGTTTGACAGATAAACAGATCCTTCACTCATCTAACAAAAGAGAAATGTCCTGAACTTTAACTCACAAAGCAACGTTTTCCGCTGGAAAACAGCCTCCATAGCCTCCTTCTGTTTTGTCATCATGTGACTCACTCAGTTAATCAGTGGCAGCTGATATGAGCGTCATTAAAACAGGTGAAAGTCAAAAATCCACTGACGAACCTGCTGCTACCTGAATGTTCTGTTAACGGCTCTGCTGAGGGGAGAGATTCTAATTCTATAACAGATTTGTTCGAGTCCTGTTTTTAGAGTTGCACCGATCAGGATTTTTAGGGCCGATCACCGAAAGCAGTATCTGCCGATCCCGATATTGCCGATCACTGATCACAGCGTCAAATCCATAAATTCTTCTATATTGTTGTCTTGTGTAACTTTCATATATTTAATTAATGATTCTTCTTACACAACATTGACATTGTATTATTGAGTATAAAAATTAGGAGATGAGAAAGTATCATGAAGTGACCACCGTTTTATTGCAGGCTGAGGCAATGTACAATATTTCACACTCTAGAGACTCTTAGAGACAACTTGGACTCAGCTTACATAGAGTAACTGTAGCTTACTAGTGGGAATGCAGTCAGGGTGGGAAATTTGTCATTTTAGGGGCAAGTCCATTTGGCCTTCAGTTTGTTTGTCAGGGGCACCAAGGCCACATGACAGGGCACAAAGGCCACTGAGTAAAATGTGTTGATTTACCTTTCAGACTGATACCATAACATCCTAATTTATAATAAGACATGGACTGTGTAACATAAAACATTTTTTAAATACCAAAATCAAGTTAAAGTTACATTAGAAAGTAGTTTTTGTTAAGTATGGTTAGGGTGAGGTGAGTTTTGTGACACCTCACTGAATATTAGTGTTATTGAATATTTCTCCCAATAGAAATTCCCCAAAATTATGGCAAAGCACATTTTTTCCAAACAAAAAAATTGTAGAATAACCAGCAGGAGACCACTGATGTGTGGAGTGATTTTGGTGGCACTACACTCTGAATAATAGTGAAGTTATTGAATATTTTGTAGTTTCTCTTTTCGGTGTTGCACTTTGTAGACGGTCCCTGCGCCCTCGTCTCACAGACGGCTGACCATACAGACCAGAGTTAATGTCCAGACGCTCGTTTAGATTAACATACGGTTGTAGCTCGTTGTCTTCCTCACTACGGTAGGAAAGAGCCGTCGTTTGTGTTTTAACAAGGTTTCACTTATGAGTTATTGATCCGGGAAGTTCGAATCTGTGAATATATTTCCAACTTTACCGGACTAAATCCTACCACATAAGTCAGTTACGTATCATGTCAAACCGGCTGCGCTCGCTCGCTGTGCTGTAAGTTTCGTTCTTGTTTTTTGAGACGCTGCTGCTGTTTGAGAGGCTTTCACGTGAGATCATCGTGATGATGAGACTCCACCTGCGCGAACCGCGGACTCACTGAAGTTACTGTGAGTGACTACTGTGCACTCAGGTGGCTGTAATTCAAGGCAAGCTCGCTACGCTGACCGGGCCAGGGGCACAGAGGACACTGTGGCCGTACGATGAGTTTTCTTTTCACAGGGCATCAAGGCCGAAGTGCGGGGCGACGGCGGCCATGAAATTCTCACCCTGCATGCAGTTAATGCACTGTCTTTATACTTAAACGTCATCTGATCGGCCTGATTTGATCTATTTTGAGAACTCCGATCAAAACCGATAGGGGCGTTACAGGCGATTGCGATCGGTTGCCGATCGATCGGTGCATCTCTACCTGTTTTAGTAATTCAGTGTATTCTGACAATCCAGGTGTGAGAACTCAAACAACACCTCAGGACAGGACCTCATCAAGCCCATCATAAAATAATAACACACCTTTGCACCTGATAAAACAACCACCACACTGAATCATCAGGTGATCTGTAATTGGTGTTAATGCACCACACTGAACACTGTAGTACAGAATCACTCATCTGGGATGTTCATTATTACATGTTAATGATTTTGATGTCGACATGTTGATATAATGTTTCTATGAAGCTGAATTCTCATAATAACTGATTTTTAAAGGGACACACAGCCGTTCATTAATCAGAGAACTTTCACTTCCACTCCACTGCTCTGTTTGTTGTCCAGAGAAGACAATGCAAATATATTTCACTTACCAATGAAGCCTTTCTTTTTTAGACGACCAGCACCACAGCGACCAGGACCAGGAGCCCTCCAACTGCCGCACCAATGATGGGTCCTCCTGAGCCAGAACCTGAGTTTTCTAAAACACAGAAAAAGATCTCTGTTATAGGGATGGAACGGTTTATGAAAACCGTCCGAACCATTTGGCTCGGCTGTCTTGGTTCGGTTTGCGTGTGTCCCGTTGGGTTCGTAAGCTCGTGCAACTTCTTTTCCTCATCTACTAACGAGGCGAAGCGTGTACACTCCAGAGCAGCAGGTGGCGGTACTGAGCTGGATGCGAACCGCCAGTAAACAAGAAGAAGCGAAGCAGAAAGTAATAGGCTGTGTCCGAAATCACTCACTACTCCCTATATAGTGCACTACACAGTGACTACGCCATTTTGTAGTGCTGTCCGAATGTCCAGTGGGAAATATTATACCCTATATAATGCACTTAATGTATCCCACAATGCATTGCGAAAAGTAGTGTACAACCAATGGTCACTTACCAAGCAATATTTACCATAATGCATTGCGCTGCGGATGAACGCATGGAGGTTTCAATTCACGTTTCAACTGCGTGACAGTAGTGACGTCATTAACGGCACCGGAGTGTCCGAAAGTGCGTATTTCTTTCTGCCGTGGCGCTCATTATATAGTGCACTGTGTTGGACTCTCTATGTAGTGACTCGGGAGCAGAATGAGTGGGTGATTTCGGACACAGCCGAGCATCTTTGGGTAAGTTGTGGAGACGTTTGTGGGCATGGCGAGTGGAAAAGAGTCGGAGCTGGAAGATGTTCCACCAACAGCACTGTATAGATCTGCTGTGGTATGGAACCACTTTGCATTTAGAGTGACCTACGATGACGGCGGTAAGAAAGTTGTTGACAAAAGTGCGACAGTGTGCAACATTGTGCAACACGTGTTGTTTATGCTAACAGTAACATGTCAGCTGCCAGAGAGTCGACAGGACAACTTCTACTCCCCGCAGCTTTTAAACAGCCTGACAGTGACGAGTCAGACGGCGACATGCAGAACGAGAGGAGCCGTATTTCATAGCCAAAGATACGCAGCCTTTTGCTGTGGTGGAGGGTGCAGGATTTTGTTGTATGATTAAAACACTCGATATAAAATAAAATTCCCTCCTGCAAACACTTCAGTAACACGGTAATTCTCGCACTTTATGAAGAGACCCGACGACTAATTGTTAAAGAGTTGTCTGACATAGCTTATGTATGCTTACTAGTGATGTATGGACCTCCAGGGCTCCTGAAAGTTTCCTGACTGTGACTGCCCGTTACATTACCTCAGAATGGGAGATGAAAACCTCCGTTTTACAGACGCGCCCCCTTTATGAGAGCCATACAAGCGAGCATCTCTACTAGCGATGTCTCCTCTCTTGCAGTGCCAGAATCTCACCTACTTCTTTTTTTTTTTACTTATTTTTTATAAAAATTTTCTTTCAGCAGTTACAGTATCAGGCTTTACACACTCGACAAAGCAATTATTCACATATCAGTGTCCTTATTGTCCAGTGGTGATGGTGGTGTCCTCTTGTTGTGTTCTATAATCTGTCCATTTTTCCTGAAATTGTGTCATAGTTTATGTGTAATTTTGTAATTTGTGTAATTTTTTCCATTACAAGTATTTCTTCCACAGTGCTCACCCACTGCTCCCCGGTCGGTGGTTCTGCTTTATACCATAACCTTGTTCTGGCTTTTTTACTTGCCGATAGCAGAACTTTAACAAGATACTCGTCCTCTTTTTGTATTATATCTCGTGTCAAATTTCCCAAATAAAGACTTGGGTATCTCGTATCCTATTACTTTTCTTAAACCCCACCATATTTTTTCCCAATATCCGATTATCTTTTGGCAAAACCAAAAAATATGCATATGGGCTACATCCATGTGTCCATATAGTCTCCAGCATGGTTGCTGGTTACATACAGTTTCCTTCCTAATGTTTGGATTTATAAAAAATCTGACCATATTTTTCCAATTGAATTCTCTCCAACTCCTGGAGCTAGTGGCTGTGCAATGCCTTTTACAAATATTAAACCATTCCTCCTCAGTTATTTGTTCCTTCAACTCTTTTTCTCATTTTTCTTTGATATAAAGAGAGGAAGTCCTCCTGCAAGACAACAAACCTCTGTATAAGGTTGAGATTACTGTACATTTTTTTCCTTCATAGGCTTTCAAAAACACACTAATAACTTCATTATCAGTGTCAGTGTTCATCTCCTTCTCAATATCATCCTTCTTGTAGCCGAAATAATTCCAGATAACTGAGGTTGCTTTTCTTTTTAGCACCAAGTCTTAGTTTTCCCGATTTTCTCTTGTTTGTTGCTCATTTGTCAATGTTGTTACCAGCGACTCACTCCATGTGCAGGGGCTGGTCGGCTTCGGCACACTGATTAAGAACTAATGTGATTGGTGGATCGCTGTGCATGCAGAGTCTGCAGGCACAGTGTGTGTCAGGTACCCTTGAAATTAGATGAGTTAATTTGCCTCCCACATTGCAGGCCCAGCTATGTGACTATTGCACACAGGTACATCGCGATGACGATGCTCAAATGATATATCGTGCAGCTCTAGCTGTAAAGTACAAAGACAAACTTTTTAGTTAATGTCTATGCCAGTTTGAGTGAAGGTGTTTGACCAGGACTCTTTTAAAACTTTAATGGTGGTAGAGTTATATGTTTGAGTGGACTACTCGGCACAAGAAGTCATTAAGGAGTTCAAGTTAGCTGCTGACCTAGCGGCTAGCGGTGCGTGCACAGACTTTGCTAACAAGCTAGCGACCAGCGAACTAGAAGAGTAGAGCCCGTGTGGAGCTGTGAGACCGACGACAGACACAAAGACCAGACGGAGCCGGACAGCGTTGGACTTTGTCGAGATCGTCAGCGGTGTGAGTCTTCTCTTCATCTCCCCTCCTGCTTCTGGCTGCCTGGATCCTGAGCGCGGGAGGCTAACTCAACTGAGTGACAGTATCAGTGTTTGTGTTTTGACTTTGTGGTGAAGCAGCCATTATCTTTAAGGCTACAATGTACAGGAGCTACCTTCAGGCCTGCAACTTTGAACTGGGTATTTTCATTTAGGCTATTTTATTGCCGGCTATTTTCTTTTCTTTGGGCCCATGTGTTTTAAATGTGTCTGTGAATGCACTTGATATTGTGTGTTGTAAAGCATTTGATAAGATCATTGAAGGAAACATTTAACCAGTGAGTTCAAATTTTCAAAGTAAATAACTCTAATAACTTTTTCATAAAACAGGTGTGGTTATTGAATACTTTTGAGACAAAGAGTGATTTGTGTTTGATAGATCACGAGTGTTTGTTTAAAGGGTGAAAGTGTTTAAAAGGAACAAAAGTAATCCCAAATACATTTCAGTTCATGGTAAAGCTTAAGTATTAATAATGATCTAAAAGGTAGAAAGTATTGCAAACAAATCCAAACCAATTTTGATATTTAAAAGAACACGCTAGAGAGGCGCTACAATGAGTAAATAACCTGTGCAGGTTGTGCCTGCAGATCGAGTCTGTGACGGTTTAACTACAACTCAAAACAACACAAAAATAAGGCCCCACCATCAAACACCTGCTTTTAAAATTTTTGGTTTAACAGTCCGGCCACATGGAAAACCGCAATTTATTGTTAATAGTTCATACAGATCAAGATGATTTACACTCTAATAATGAGCCTTGTAAACAGCACATAGTAACTTTGGAAGTGGAGCTAAACTCTCCTGTTTTCTGCTCATCTGGTCTCGAGGTAAATGTTGTATAAACACAAAGAGCTATCAGAACAGAGACAGCAGTTCCTTTAATGCACTCGATGTATCAGTTTATAGTAACGTCACATTGGACAGATTATAAATCAGAAATATAAACTATAAACTGTCAAGGACAGAAAGTGACAGTGATTGTGTATGACATAAAATGATTTTCTGTCTAAGTAGCCATAGGATTTAGTTTAGAGGAGCTTCTGTCACCAAAACGTGTCCAGATGTGCGACTCTTATCTCTGAAAGTGTAAATGAACCTAAGATATCATTCAAGGTGACCCTAGTTGAGGCTTCCATGTGGTGAAGAACCTTTACGTGTTATTTTATTTCATACATGTCACGAGCAGCTTTCTGCAAAACTGTGAAAACTAAAAACAAAATGAGAAACAAGTAAAAACAAGAAACAGATTCTTACCCCACTCTTTCATCACATACACACTGGATGCTTCATGAATGACTTCACAGGTGTATCTGGACTTGTCCTTCCTTAAGATCTCCACACTGTCTCGTCTCTGGAACGTGTCGTCTTCATTCGGTCGAACGCCCGAGCTCTCCAGTCCGTCCTCTCTATACAGTTTGCGGCCGTCCCGTTTGATCCACATGATGATGTCTTGGGGGTAGAAACCTGTCGCCAGGCACGTCAAACGGATGTTTGACTCGATGTTGGTGTCCCGTGTTAACACGTACACCTCAGGTGGAGCTGGAGACACAAACAGTAACTTAATATTTAACCAAGCATATGATTGGTCTCTGTGACAACGATTTCTTAACACCCGCTGCTGTATGCCCACTGTATTGACATCAGCTTTAGGCTTTTGAGCCTAAAGATGGCGCCGCATTGTTCGGCTGCTCATGATAGTTTAGTATGTTTTTATTAAGATCTGCTGCCTAGGATGCCAAGGACCGGCAAAAATCTTTACAAATTAATATATGATTGTCATCTCTTACTGGAATTGGGATGATCCAGTGACTTCAGCTGCGTAGACGCGCGTGCTTTGCCGACAAGACCTGGTTGCTATGGACGTTCCTAGCATCACAAGCTGAGTGAGGTGCAAGCGGAGGCAGTGTGACCGAAGACGGAAGCGCGGCTGTCGAGCGGGGCTAACAGCTAAGCTAAAGGCAACTCAACGGAGAACGCCGCTTCCCTCCATCCTACTTTCCAATGTCCGAAATTTATATGCTCTAGTTTTTTTCTATCCTGCACTATTCTGAGCCACTGAAATTAAATTTTGTTCCTATTGCACTGTAAAGTGTAATACGAATGTCAATAAAAGAAAGTCTAAGTCTAATGATGAACACTGATCCTTTGTTGTTTACTGTCTCTTTCTATCTATTTGACATCTGGACATCAGAGAAAGGAGGATGTGGGTGATGACATGAGCTACAGGAGACGTTAACATTCAGGCGAATTCAATAAGGAAATATTAACCTGACCCGAACCCATAATTTAATCTATAGAAGTTAGATTTGGTAAAATATGATCAAACCTTTGTGGCACCAATTTTGCCACAACTGGAGCTGAAAGACATTTTTACATGCTGACAGAATTTATTTGTTTCAGTCGTCTGTCAAACAGAAATAAAACAGATGTTATAAAATCCAAACTGTTTTATGTCCAGTTAGTTTCATGTTTCATATTTGAAGTGGCACAGCAGTAATTAGATTACTGGTGCTACTATTATTATCTCTTTTATTGTATCAATGACATTAAAAACACAGAAAAGGCCTTCAGTAATACATACAGGCTGTGTTGAGCTGATTCATCCCGTAACTCCAGAACTTGTTCAGCCACTGCATACACTCATTCTCCAGGTAGCCTTTAATTTTATTATTCAGGTCAGTGTCATTATCCCACTTCCTCTTGGTCTCTTCTGCTGCTGTGACCGGGGCGACCCAGACTGAGCGGAAGTTGTTGAAGGACAGGAAGTCAGATCCATCGTAGTTGTATCTATCCATGCCACGGTGGAACTTCATCGTGCCGTCTTCCTGCATTTCACCCTCACAGCCAACCATCCACTGAAGAACATGGAGATCTGTAACCAGAGAAGAAAGACCAGGCGGTGAAGTAAAGGACAAACAACAAGACAGTGAGCTGAGATAAATCTGAATATTTGTGGTTTTCTGATGAAACATTATACGATAACATGCTGATTCTTGAGGGTTTGGATAAAACAGGTTTCAATTATTTTTTTTTTAAAGTATTAAGTAAGTGTGTAAGTGGACATAATGGACTTATAATCATATAAATTATAAGCACACATGTACAAATCTTACACATGTAAAAGACCCACAGATGATCAACCACGATTATTTTAAAGAAGAAAATGTTCGTTTTCAGCAGAATTAGCACTTTTCTTTCCAGGGACAGGTTTTGCTACCTGAAATCTAGCTTAGCTTTGTTTTCTGAGCCCAGCCTATTAGATGAGCTTGACTTCTGTCTAAAAAAGGTGGAAGTGTTTTGATTCTAAGATGCATCGCGATGCTGATGTGGAAGATTCTGCATCAATGAAAAAGTAGCCATGTACAGTGACATAGATGCTGTACACGGCGATGCATCAAGTATTGTTTCGCTCTCGAATTGTTGACAGCTGAATGGTAATCAATAGGGGTGTCACGATTCTCCAAATCCTCGATTCAATTACATTTTTGATTCTAAGGTCACGATTCGATTCGATTCTCGATTTTTACATTTATTTATTTTTTAAAGCACAGGTTGCTATGCCATTTTTAAACTAGACTTTTATCCAATATAATATCTGACCTTTGTTCGTCAAATTTAAAACATTTATTAACAACATAATGTAACAATAACTTATATCTTCAGTCAATGTGAAACTTAAAGAAAATAACCTGACATCTAGTTTATGCAGAGCTTGCAAACTGTGGCTTTTTTGTCGACAACGCGAATGTTATCAACATAACTCATTAGAAATCCAAAATACTTCCGCATTGGGCGACGGTCTGTGGGTCTCCTGCATCTAGAGTTGCCATTGTTGTAAGAATGCCGTAGCCCCTTTCAGGAATAAGGCGGTGCGTGAAGTGTGTGCGTAAGGTGCGTAAGGTGTGAGTGGGCGAGCAAGAGTGAGGGAGCGTGCGTACATGCGGGACAGTGAATGAACAGGAGAGGAAAGAGAAGCAAAAGCAGTAGCAGTAGTAGCGAGAGCAATAAAGTGTACAATATAGGCTGCAGTTTGGCTCTGAGTAAAGGCGACGGCTCCTCCAGATACAGCAAAGCTCCCTGGTATTATTTCCCGACCAGCTTCACACGTGAAAGGGGGTTCACCCCTTAGATAAACACAAACTTCGCTGGAGGAAATCATCTCCCCTGTGCTTCCCAACCACAGTCCGGGAGCCGAACAGAAATGGTCTAACACCATGCTATCGTCTGGCTGGCTGTAGCTAATAGCTACTGGCTTAGCTAGTAGCTAAGTTAGAGGAGGTTGACTCGCAGCACTTTAACACGGGTGTGTTTTTTTTTGTCGCTCGGCAAGCAGACCGGACGTGACATGGGAGCGTGGCAGCATCGACGATACTATTTTTTAATTCGAAGTTCGAGATTGTGACTTAAATTTGATTACTGGGGGTGTCACGATTTCGATTTAAAATCGAAATCGTGACACCCCCAGTAATCAAATCGAATAACGAGACCAGTGAAGATTCACACCTCTACTATCTACTATATTTATTGATGAACTAAAAAGCAGTTCGGTCCTTCACGTTTCATGGATCTTACCTGTGTCGTTCTGTCTCATACGATCCTTCAGGATGTTGATGTTGACTTCGAACCACTGCTGCTTTTTCAGACGGGACTGTGTGCCTTTGACCCAGAAGTCTGGATCCAGTCGCTCTCTCATCCAGGTCTGTTTGGGAACTTTCTCTTTAGTTTTGCTGTCAAAGTAGTCAATCATCCTGCTGTCCAGCATACCAATGGCTGTGAACTTGTGGATGCCTGGGAGACCGAGATCTTTGGAGAGGGCGGTGTAGATGTAATGGAGGGAATGTGTCTCTGAATGTCAAACAGACAGATATTCATTAGACAGATAAGAACCATCAGATCTGACAGATTAAAGCTCTGGCAGCACCGTGGAGATGTGTTGGGCATTTACTGGAATGAACAGAGCGAGAACTCTGTCTTTGAAGCTCTGACACCATTTTTTTTTTTTTTTTTAAATCAACTGGATTGAAAGATTCCTTAAGAATCCAAATAGTACATGCAATATTTCCCCCTGAGTTCACCTAGACTTAGAAACCCACATGAAGGCCTGTTGGGTCAACGACCTATAACTGCGCGTTCAGACCGAAAGCGCACAAAGAGGAAAATCCGCCTTGTCCACTCCACCTAAGTCGCTTAAGTCGCTTTTGTCACCCTGTTCGTTAGGGCTGGGTATTGTTAAGAACCTCACAGTTCGATTCGATTTCGATTCTTTAGGTTGCAATTCGATTCAATATCGATTCGATTCAATATTGAACTGACCCCGCCTCTCTCTCCGGAGGAGAGTGATACTCGCGAGCGCACGGTGCAGCAGCCAGGGTGAGACCGGCTGCGCTGGGAGTTTACAGTCTCCGAAAGAGCGTCAGACATCGGCTACCCGCCTCCGCAGCTCCGATGTGTTTCAGCGGCGCATCACCCTCCGAGCCTTGAGCAAGGTCGCGAGCGAGGTCGCAGGCTAGACGCTTCCAGCTGCTTGAGGCGGGGACCGAGAGGTCCGGCGAGGGACAGCGGGTGGTCGCTTGCCTGAATGGATTCAGAGGATTTTATGAATCGATATTGAATTGGGAAAAAATATATTGCAATGCATTGATCAATCGATATTTTTACCCACCCCTACTGTTCGTCCTTGCTTCTAAATTTAAAGGGCCCGCACACCACTCGCGTTAAAGACCACCACGCAACTACTGCTGTAGCAGCCCATCCATTTACCGACATCGTTGATCACGGAAAGTTACTTGATGAAGTCATTAAATAGCATGCTAGCATGCTACGTTGCAACGCTAGTATGGTATAATTTCTCTCCTTTCCTACAAACATATTACACAATCAAAAGCGACCTTCCTCCACGCATCGGCCGTCTTTAATTGATCCCTATTAGAGTTTAGATTCTCTGCCCGAGCCCGAGCCGACCTGGACCACTTAAAAAAGATTAAATGAATACCACCAAGGTAATGATTGTCACATACTGACAATTATTTAGAGCTGTCCAAAACGATTAATCTAGCGATTATTTTTTCGATTAGTCGACTAATCTAACGATTAATTTAACGTTACATGACCAAACAAAAGTAACATAGTAACTGTCGTTGGTAACTTATATGAGGGAAAAAATACCGCAGTTGTAGGCGGCCGAGACCGAGACTTCAGTGAATTTTCCCCCAGAAAACAGCCTTCGTCCCCGCGAGTGACAGAGTCACTCAGCGACCTGTTTACTGATGGCAATTATGTAATAATGTAATTCAGTGGGTTCTCAATCACTACATTATAAACGGTCCGCGGGTTTAGATTGACAGGGGGGACACCTGGGAAACACCCCAACGTTATCATCACGTCTCTTTAGGAGCGGCAGCGCAGCTTTCTATGTTAATTACGCTGCAGCGTTAATTCAGCGTCTCTGTGTGAGAGGGGCTATTCTCAGCCTCTGCAGTTACTCTTTTTTTTTTTTGATCGGCCATCCCGATTGGCCAGTGGGTGCTCGAGCACCGGAGCACCCACGGGATCGGCGCCTATGGTCAGGGGCCCATGAAGGAAGAAAAATATAAATAAAAAAACAGCTGTCCAGAATTGCCACAGGCCCTGTTGTGTGAATGAAATAGCTGGAGGCGGGTCGGTAAGTGCTGAGTGGCCTTGATGCCTGTCAGTCATGATGAGTCGCGTCCAGGGCTGTAAACTAGCGGTCACCACTCGGCAAATGCGACTAAAATATTCCCCTGGCGACTTAATTTTGGAGGGACACATGCCACGGGGCGGGTAAATGTTTGTTCCGATGGTCGCGCTCTTGCAATAAATTATGCATGATATAGCAAAACACTGTAGTAGCTAGGGCTGTAGCGATACACTAATCTCACGATACGATACGATACACGATATTCAGCTCACGATATGATATATTATTGATATTTAGCCAACGATACGATTTGATACGATTCGATACACTTACATCATTTTCTGAAAGATTTTAAAAGGAACAGTGTGATTTTGGTGACATCTTGTGAGTGAATATGACAATACAACCATTTAATTAATAGTAGGGCTGGGTATCACCAGGTACCTCGCGATACAATACCATCACAATATTTTGCCCTCGATAACGATAATATCACGATACAGCGATTCTGCGATAATCGACATATTGCAAGACATTTCATCCACGATACATCACGATATCTGTGTCAATGAAGAAATTCAGAATTTATTGACTGCACTGAATCCATTTCACAGGAATGACAAAACATTGTCAATCAATTTCACATGAATGACAGCCAAGTAAACAAAGAGTATATTGCACAGTGTCTCTTCTTAACACACACACTGACTACAACTATCATTAAATATCTATATGTGTGGGTTTCAGAGGTACTTAAACCATTTTTTTAATTTAATTTGGTTGTATACCTATGTTTGAATAAAGATAAAGCTGTCCTCCCGAAGAGGGGTGGTGGTGGTGGGCCAAAAAATTATTATTATTTTTTTTTTATTTTTATTTTTAAATATCGATATTTGGCACCAGTGTATCGATAACGTACCTCAAGACGAAATATTGCGATATATCATAGTATCGATATTTTGGCACACCCCTAGTAGTAGCTGTAAAGTGATAAATTATGACGGTAGCAAACGTTTGTGCTAAACCGGTGATTTGTTGTGTGTCGCACTGAAGTAGCTCCCCCGACGTCACCGCTGTAGAAAATAGTTTCCCTCAGAAGCAACGTAGCGTGCGCGTCACCGCTCTTTAAAAGTTTGGCGCAATCACTGTGATCACAGAGGACTGTAGAGAGGTAAACCTGTTATTGATCCCACAGTAATGTTATCAATATTATCATTATTAGCTAGCTAACAGTTTGGGGTCATTACATACAGATACATTACGGAGTAAAAACCGAGTATAGACCCAATACTTACATTTAAATATGAGATCTGCAACACTTGAAGTTATTTATTTATTTCTTCTCTTTGGGTGCGCGATGAATCTTGGGATATGTGAGAGTAGTAGCGGTGCACACTCCAAAAACAGGTAAAAGGAGTGCGCATTTGTGGGGTGCATTATGAGAACACTTTGAATTGGGACACCCTTCGCCGCGGCATAGTGACGTGATTGCACTTCAAATGCGCACTCGAAGTGTGCAGACCCTGAACTGGGACACAGCCATCCCCATTGGTTATCGCATGGCTTGTCCACCTTTTCCGCCAAAACGCGTCATAGCTCATTACAGACAGTTGGAGGATTTTTAACTTTTTTTTTTCTCCTAATCCGCCTATTCCACCTTTCCCTCCTTGTCCGCCTGGCTCCCAATACACAATAAATGACTTCCGGGATCATTTTCCTCTTTATGGTCTGAACGTACAGTAAGTGACCCAAACGACAGTGAAACGCCCACATTCTGTAAGGACACTCCCACACAGAGTGTAAAAGCCTGCAACCCCCCTAGTTAGAACTGAAGAAGCCGTCTGGATGAGGTGAAACGTCTTCAAGGAACTAAAACAGGTCCAGTTGACTGCAATACAGAACTTTGATTTGCCCTGATTGGGTGACTGAGAACCTTCATCATTAACATCTACTGTATATCGGAAATTCACATCAATGAAAACAAACAAACAAACAACAAATCCTGATGCTTTGTAGCATGTTTTGTGAAACAAACAGGAAGAAGTCCTGGGTCAAAGGGTCAAAGCAACTTTAAAGACGTCACAACTTCCTGTCTTACTTTCGTTTTCAACCTGACGCACATTAACGAGTCTAAACTGTAACTTACCCCTACTTCCCGCCACCGCTGTCCACAAAAGGACTAAAATGACGATTAACTTCATTTCCCCCTCGAACAGGACTTCTTTCTCATTTCTAATGTCGAGTTTTATTGGACGGTGAGCTGATTCAGCAGTCAGCTTACCGTGCAAAGCTGCTGCTTCCTACTTCCAACTGCAGTGCGGTGCATTCAAGGGCTGCTCGTAATTACAGAAGTCACGCCATAAATAAAAGTATTCAACAGTTGATGACTGGAAAAAGTTCTATTCACTGATGAATCCAGGTTTGATATTTATGGTAGTGACAGATACGACACTAAAATAAGTCGATGGACACTTTCAATTCTGATGTGAATCAACTGTTGAGCACTGGTACAAATGTTCACTCTAAAAGTTAACCGCGACACATGTCAGTGAACGCACCATGACTGCAGCGCCTCTGTTTGTGGTTTGTTGCTGTGAGGAAGTTAATCCAGGCTGACTGCAATTTATCAGATGTATTGATCAAGTTTACTTCACTGCACTGACGAGACATCTAAAGAATTATGTAGAATTATATTCCAGTTATTGTAAATAATAAGTTTACTAAAAATAAGAAACAAAATAAGAAACGTAGTTATATTAAAATTGTACATATAGCATTTCATTTTTAACATGTTAAGTTGAAACATGTCTAAAAGATAATATATTAAATATATTTAAGATCACAGTTATATGATTTAACCTCTCTTAGTAACTTTCTTCCTATTTTTTCTCTCCACAGTGATGATAAAACTACATGTGAGTCACTTTTAAGCAGTTAAATGAATGAAGCTGTTGCTGTGAGGACACATGAGAGCGTTAAACGACCTGACAGTTAAAACAGAAAACACTCTCGACTCACAGCGGACAGCTCAGGTTTCTCCGGCCGGATGACGGTGCTCCTGCTCCGGGTGTCTGGTGGAGCCCGCGCCGGGGACTGGGAGCTCCTGGCCGGCCTCTGCTGCTGCGGCGGCCCGCTGCCTGTACCGCGGAGCGTCACCATGGTAACGCTCTCACTCAAGCTAGCAGGCGAACTGTTAGCTGTTAGCTTACCGGAGGGTTATCAGCACCGGGAAAAACGGCGGAAACACCGGAGACAGACGCTCTCAGACGTCTCCCGGTGGTTCTGCTCACACACACACACCACACACCACACACACACAGTATATCTGATGGAGACGCTCCGCCGTTAAACCGCCGAGAGGATTCGAAAACGCAGCGATCTGACGCCACCTAGTGACGTCATGCCGTAATATGCGTGTGACAACGAAAAAGTCAAAAACGAGGAAAAAAAATTCTTTATTCTTTATTCTTCCACTTCACTACATTTTAGAGGCAAATATTGTACTTTTACTCCACTGCATTTATTAAATAATTATTTAATTACTAGTTGAAGAATGCAGGCTACATCAGAGCCAAAAAGCTAATGTCTTAATCAATTTACTTAACAACAATTTAATAAAAAAAAAAAAAAGGTCTAGTCATGGACTGATAATAAGTCGACCCCTGCTCTACAGTGTATATTTATACTACATGTATAGTAGCAGATAGTTTTAGAGGCAAATATTCTACTTTTACTCCACTTCACTCCTTTAAAGGACCGGTTGGATTAAAATCAGCCACCACAGTTAGATTTCTTTCTCTCAGAGCTGGTGAATCTTTTCTCAAACACTTCAATCCAACAACCATTTCAGAATATTTTGCTTTATTTATGGAAAAAGTGCTTCTTTGATTTCACACGATTCAAACAAAATCACTCAAAAAAGAGAAGAACATTAAAAAGACTGACAGGAGAAAATAGAAAGAAGAAACCAGGAACAAAAATATCAACATCATTTGGTTATCTTTCATAAACTGGCGCATGGTTCATATTCTTTATCTTTCTCAGACAAATAAGAGAATAATCATCAATACAATCATGTCAACTGAATCCCAAAGATCCCAAAAGTTAAAAGCTTAATTAAAGTAAAAATGTACATGAAACACAGAATACTGAATGGATAAAATCATGGCAGTAATGACCTCTGCCTGTCACTCACTTCCTGCTGCTTCATCATTCAGAGTTTTTACTACAGATCTCGTCAGTCGATCTACACGACTGCAAACTGTAAAAGCTTCTTTCCAAATGTTTCCCTGTTTAAACGCAGTCAGTAAGTAGTGATAAGTAATAAGTGCAGATGAGCCTGAGAACGAGTATCAAGGCATCAATTATGTTCTTCAAGATTCAGTACAGCATCAAACCCTGACTGCTCCCACACACACAACAGTGACAGTATAAAGAACAGTTATATACACAACTGTAACAGCTGCATTAGGATGAAAGATATCCTCATAAAAAAGTAAATACAAAACAAATACTTACAAAAAAATTTTTTTTTAAAAATACATAATGTAGCTTCAAGTCGTCATTAATGGAAGTTCTGTCCTGTAAAAATGCTTCCTCTTATTTATCTTTCCTGAGAGTCAGTATGAGGAGAGCTCTTTGAGACACAAGATGGCTCCTCACTTTTCCAGCTAACGGCGTCACATTTATTAACTGCAATCAGGGCTAATCTGACAAACCAGTGTTGCCCCTCCAGTTGTTGGGTGGAGCTGAGTAGTCCTCCAGCAGGGTCAGCCTCGGGCTGGTTGGGATCTCTATCTCAACAACTTTTTAATGATGATCCAAAGACCAAATAGCTTTGCTTTGTGCAGCCGACAGTATGACTGAAAGTCAGGCAGGTTGAGCTCTCTGCTCAGTGGGACAACAAAGAGTTTCAAGCTCGACTCTCGGAGCTTCACCGTTCCACAGGAATCATGAGATCTGGCTGTCCAATTTCTTAAAGAACACTTGGTGTTGCAGTGCTGCAAATAGGTAAATACATTTAGGTCAGATATTCATTCATAGGCAGAGAGCTCCATCATGTCAGGGGGAAAGAGATGATATGTTGTCATTTGTTTGGATCATCGCTGATGGTTTGGGATAGATTACCTGAGTCATTTATATTAAATTTGAATGTACCGATGTACGTAAACCAGACAAAACGAGGCCTTGGGTCATTAAACAGACCAAACATCAAGTGTAGAACAGCTGGATGTGACCAGGTAAACATATGTAAACACACTAGCTGATACAGGAACTGTGCTCAGGGTTCGTACACATTTTTCAAGGTCAAATTCAAGCACTTTTCAAGCACTTTTAAGGGTAATTTTTAAGATTTTCCAGCTCCTTATTGCTGGGGTAAAATACGTATCTAAAGGAATATATATACTTGTGATTTTTTTTCTTCACTTTTTATAACAATTATGTAAATTGTATTATGCTGTAAACATCAAAAATTATATTTCATAACAGCAAAAACTTCAGAAATTAATTATCCAGTCTGATCCCAATTTTGAGAAAGCCACAGAGTTATAATGTCAAGCACTTTCAAGCACTTAAACTAAAATCCAAGCACTTTTCAGACCTTGAAAACACAACATTGAAATTCAAGCACTTTCAAGGATTTCAAGCACCCGTACGAACCCTGTGTGCTCTATGCAGTTTGTACAACAGACTTCTGGAGCACAAGTGAAGTGATCAGTCTGCTCAGGTGAAAGTCTCAAGTGTCCCATTATACCGTTGTTCACAGTGTTTCAGTTGATGCAGTTCAAGTTAAGTTCACAGAACTTGTCAAGCACCAATAATAAGTTGATCAGCCTGAGACCAAGCAGCACGTGGAGGTGAAGATACTTCAGGTAGTTTTCTGTGGACTGCAGGCAGCTGTAGGTGCATCTCACCTCTCAAAGATCCAGAATCAGGTTGGTTGGATTCTGAAGTCCAGCAGATATTGGAGCAGAGTTTCTTCCTGAGTGAAGCAAACACCTTCCTCCTCTCATACCGCATTGGGGACATATCATGAATATCATGACTGCTGAGTTTAGTGTAGAGGAGCGACTCTCTCCTCTGCGCTGCATCGATGATGCCAGATTTTGGTCCAGTAGAACTTGAACACTTTGTCTATTTCACCAACCAAGCATCTGGGTTATCATCTTGGTTAGCATTAGCTACAGCTGAGGTTTTGCTAGAAGCACGGATATCGGTGTTAAGCTGTTTGCTTTTGTTGTCCTTTTTGTATTGGATCTTTTTCAGGACCCATTTCTCTCCTCAGAGTTTTAGGACCCAAAAGCAAGCAAAATGATTTGTTTCCTCACCAGTTTAGGGTTAAGATTTAAGGAACTGCATGGGAGCTGGTCACACCACAGTGTAACACCGCCATAACCAGATGCCTCACCAATTCTTCTTTCCACATTTTTTGGATCAGTTTCCATCTCTTTGTAGGACTTTTGTGAAGAGTTCTTACGCTACATGGAACTTGTTCGTCGATGCTTGTTGCCTTTCTGCAGCAGGAGAATGTCAGCCTCTGGACCGCGGTTTGTTCCATTATTGGCTGCAGAGATGAACACAAGTGTTATTCTTGACATACAGTGCACAGTAGTCACCTAAATATGACTTTTAATCTAAATCAAAGCATAAATCTTTTGACCAATTAACAAAAATGTCAAATAAAGACAAATTCCTCAGTGACTGCAGCTCCTCCTCACTGTCTCCTCCTGCTGGTAGCTTGTAGAACACTTACCCTCGTCACTCGTGTTATCTCCTGTTCCAGTTGCCAGACCGTTGTGCTTGACTACACACACACAAACACACAATATTAGGAACCCATAATGTTAAAGTGGCACTCTGTAGTTTTAGAGAAGAAATTCAAAGTCAGAATTTTAATATTGACAATATTAATGAGGTAATAAAACAAACCTTCTCAGGTCAGTTTGTTTATTCAGTCATGAAGACAAAGACAGTTTGTTCATTTAGTTTGTTTAGACAGAAAAACATCAGTCAGTGAAGATTGTTACTTTATCAATGGTGATATGTTGTTATTTCTTTCTTTGACTAATGTGTTTATTGTTAGTAGCTTTGGACTAAAGCTTCTGCTAAATGCACTAAATGTAAATGTAATGAAGATTTTCTCCTCTCAGTAACATTTATTCTCTACAGAGTGCACATGTTTATCACAATCTGTGTTTATCACTTTATCTTCAGACTGTTTGAGGCCCGTCAACATCACATTAAACAGTGGAACAAATCCTCCATCTGAACCAGAGTTGTTACATATTACATATATAATATTAATCATCAGCACAATAACTACAGAAATGTTCAGAATTAAGACTTCTACCTTTAACAGAATCTACAGAGGAGAAATAAAACACTTACCATTCAGTGGAATGCCAGCAGGGTCAGCTGTTAAGAAAGACAAAGTTTAAAATCACACAAACAATTTTGATCCATTCAGATTTAACTTTCAACTTTCGATTAATCTTTCATTCAGTGGAAACTGAAGATGAAACGTGCTGTTAGAGATCAGGAGCTGCTTCTGCAGAGGAACTCTAGAAATGCACTAAAACTCCTTTTCGACCGAGGCAGTTTGTAGCTGGTTTCCACTCTGGAACCAGGTCTTTGTGTTTCAACAGCCACAGAACTTGTTCTCAGCCAGGAGAACTGGTTCTGGAGCGGCAACAACACTTTGCTGGTCTAGAACAAAGAACCACTAACATCAGGGTCTGGGGGGTCATCGTGACCATGGAGCAACCAAAAACACTTATGACCTCCATTTTTAAAAACCAGAGTGAGTGTAGCGTGTTCTGATGTATCAACAATAGAATAAACAAAAGACTTTAACTATTTCCACTCATCATAGCAGCAGTGGTCCGAGGACCAGTCGTGTGTTCAATCTAAACCAGAATCAACACCAGTAAAGAGTCGATGAAGTCCACCATCGTTGTTCCTCACTATGCTCGGAGGAGTGACTGAATGATGTGACTACAGAGGCTCTCATGTCTGTGCTGAACCAAACTGTTCTTAGAAGGTTCACAGGTTGAAGCAGCACTTGGTTCACTTTGGGTGAAAAGGAGTATCAGTAGAGTGCATACCTCCACCATGACCCAACAGCCCCCCTTTATTCAAACAAGCCACACAGCAGAAAAGTGCTGGCTGTGCACTGAGAGGATTAACGCTGCACAGTGGTTTCTACATGTGTCTTCACGACACCACGGACACTCGCTCCTCGTTACAAACAAATAAAAGAGAAATGTCCCACACTGCAACCCACAAAGCAGCGTTACAAGACCAAACGGCAGTAACCTGCTGATGCCTGAATGTTCTGTTAACAGCTCTGCTGAGAGGAGAGATTCTAATTCTTTAACAGATTCGTTCGAGTCCTGTTTTAGTAATTCACATATTCTGACAATCCAGGTGTGAGACCTCAAACAACACCTCAGGATCAGCTGGACAGGGAGAAGGACTGACAGCTGACTTTAAGAGAAATAAAGTAGTTACCTGAGGATCCGTTACGTTCACCTCCTTTGGATCCCTTATCCTTTTTACATCCTGTAAAAGAAACAGAAAGTTAACATGTGTGATTGATGATGGATGAAGTGATTTAGAGTTTTGATCTCAGAGATCTTTGACTTCAGTGAACAGAATCACGTCCGTCTCTTGATAATTAACAGGACTGTTCTGCAGTGTGACCTCTGAACACCTCATCAAGTCATCATAAAATAATAACACACCTTTAAAACAACCACCACACTGAATCATCAGGTGATCTGTAATTGGTGTAAATGCACCACATTGAACACTGTAGTACAGAATCACTCATCTGGGATGTTTATTATTACATATTAATGATTTTGAAGTCGACATGTTGATAAAATGTTTCTATGAAGCTGAATTCTCATAATAACTGATTTTTAAGGGACACAGCCGTTCATTAATCAGAGAACTTTCACTTCCACTGCACTGCTCTGTTTGTTGTCCAGAGAAGACAATGCAAATATATTTCACTTACCAATGATGCCTTTCTTGTATAAGACCCCCAGCACCACAGCGATTACCAGGACCAGGACCGAGACCAGGACCGGGACCAGGACCGGGACTGGGGCTGGGACCAGGGGACCCTACGACTCCCTCACCACTGGTATTTACTGAGCCAGAACCTGAGTTTTCTAAAACACAGAAAAAGATCTCTGTGTTAGTTCAATATTCATTAGTTCATATTTCAAGTTGATGTTTGTAATGAAAATGTAGATGCTGAGGAGTAAATCTGAAATGTGATGACATAAAATAACATGAATCGAGTTCTTTGTGCTGGTGAGAAACTTGTGAACAAACATGGATCAGACAAAGAGGATGTTAAAGTGTCTGAGAGGAAACTGTGACATGTCTGAGAAATGATCCTTCACCTTCTTCAAGTTCAAACTATCTTCTAACTAGTGAATATTGTTTCTGATTATTCTTCTGTGACAAGAACACACGATTCATCCAGCCTCCTCTTCTATGAAGGCAAATGTTTAGACAATAATCTCCTGGAGAAGAAGGAATTTATACATTATATAAATTATTGATATGACGCTTTTAAAGGGTTCTTAATAAATGGATAATAAAGGATTTCTTTGTGGTTTCAGTCTGTTAGTTGGTTAAACATGCAGGTCCTACAGTGATCGTCAGCATCCATGGATGTGTTTCAAACTGGTGCACAAAGAAAACTGAGTGATTAACACACGACACTACAGCTTCAGTCATAGTCTGATCGCCAGCTCATGTGATTGGCTGCTGTGCGACTCTCATCTCTGAAAGTGTAAACAAAACTAACTGATCATTCAAGGTGACCCCAGTTGAGGCTTCAATGTGGTGAAGAACCTTTACGTGTTATTTAATTTGACACGTGTCACGAGCAGCTTTCTACAAAACTGTGAAAACTAAAAAAAAAAAAGAGAAACAAGTAAAAACAAGAAACAGATTCTTACCCCACTCCTTCATCACATACACACTGGATGCTTCATGAATGACTTCACAGGTGTATCTGGACTTGTCCTTCCTTAAGATCTCCACACTGTCTCGTCTCTGGAACGTGTCGTCTTCATTCGGTCGAACGCCCGAGCTCTCCAGTCCGTCCTCTCTATACAGTTTGCGGCCGTCCCGTTTGATCCACATGATGATGTCTTGGGGGTAGAAACCTGTCGCCAGGCACGTCAAACGGATGTTTGACTCGATGTTGGTGTCCCGCGCAAACACGTACACCTCAGGTGGAGCTGGAGACACAAACAGTAGCTTAATATTTGACCAAACATACGATTGGCCTCTGTGACAACGATTTCTTAACAACCACCGCTGTATGATGGACACTGATCTGTTGTTGTTTACTATCTGTTTTTTATTTGACATCTGGACATCAGAGGAAGGACGATGTGGGTGATGACATGAGCCAAATGTTACATTCAGGCAAATTCAATGAGGACAAATTAGCCTAACCCATAATCTAAGCTGTAGAAGTTAAATTTGATCAAATATGATCAAACCTTGATCAGAATTGATGGAAATGTTGCCACAACTGGAGCTGAAAGACATTTTTACATGCTGAGAGAAATTATTTGTTTCAGTCGTCTGTCAAACAAAACAAATAAAAAACAGATGTTATAAAATCCAAACAGTTTTATGTCCAGTTAGTTTCATGTTTCATATCTTAACAAGTGGCACAGCAGTAATTAGATTACTGGTGCTACCATTATTAGTACTGTATTAATGACATTAAAAACACAGAAAAGGCCTTCAGTAATACATACAGGCTGTGTTGAGCTGAGTCATCCCGTAACTCCAGAACTTGTTCAGCCACTGCATACACTCATTCTCCACGTAGCGTTTAATTTTATCATTCAGGTCAGTGTCATGATCCCACTTCCTCTTGGTCTCTTCTGCTGCTTGGGTTGGGGCGACCCAGACTGAGTGGAAGTTGTCGAAGGACAGGAAGTCGGTTCCATCGTAGTTGTATCTATCCATGCCACGATAGAACTTCATCGTGCCGTCTTCCTGCATTTCACCCTCACAGCCAACCATCCACTGAAGAACATGGAGATCTGTAACCAGAGAGGAAAGACCAGGCGGTGAAGTAAAGGACAAACAAGACAGTGAGCTGAGATAAATCTGAATATTTGTGGTTTTCTAATGAAACATTATACAACAACATGCTGATTCTTGAGGGTTTGGATAAAACAGGTTTCAATTTTGAAAAGAAAAAAGTAAAATTGGACATGATTGTTTTGCTCTCGAATTGTTGACAGCTGAATCATAATCGAATCATGAGGCCAGTGAAGATTCTCACCTCTACTCTGCTACACTGCAACTTGTAAATAATTATTGATTAACTAAAAAGCGGTTCGCTTCTTCACGTTTCATGGATCTTACCTGTGTCGTTCTGTCTCATACGATCCTTCAGGATGTTGATGTTGACTTCGAACCACTGCTGCTTGCTCTGGCGGGACTGTGTGCCTTTGACCCAGTATTCTGGATCCAGTCGCTGTCTCATCCAGGTCTGTTTGGGAACTTTCTCTTTAGTTTTGCTGTCAAAGTAGTCAATCATCCTGTTGTCCAGCAAACCCATGGCTGTGAACTTGTGGATGCCCGGGAGTCCGAGATCTCTGGAGAGGCCCGTGTAGATGTAATGGAGGGAATGTGTCTCTGAAAGTCACACAGACAGATATTTATCAGACAGATAAAAACCATCAGATCTGACATATTAAAGCTCTGGCAGCACAGTGGAGATGTGTTGGGCATTTACTGGAATAAACAGACTGAGAACTCTGGCTTCGAAGCTCTGACACCATTTTTATTTTTTATTTTTTAAATCAACTGGATTAAAAGATCCCTTAAGAATCCAAATAGTACATGCAATATTTCCCCCTGAGCTCACCTAGACTTAGAAACCCACATGAAGGCCTGTTGGGTCAACGACCCATAAGTGACCCAAATGACACTGAAACGCCCACATTCTGTAATTACAGTCACAGACAGAGTGTAAAAGCCTGCAACCCCCCGAGTTAGAACTGAGGAAGCATTCTGGATGAAGTGAAACGTCTTTAAGGAACTAAAACAAGCCCAGATGACTGCAATACAGAACTTTGATTTACCCTGATTGGATGACTGAGAACCTTCATCATCAACATCTACTGTATATCTGAAATTCACATCAATGAAAACAAACAAACAAACAACAAAATCCTGATGCTTTGTAGGATGTTTTGTGAAACAAGCAGGAAGAAGTCCTGGGTCAGAGGGTCAAAGCATTTTTACAGACATCCGATCTGCATGTTACTTTCGTTTTCAACCTGACACATTAACGAGTCTAAACTGTAACTTACCCCTACTTCCCGCCACCGCTGTCCACAAAAGGACGAAAAAGACGATTAACTTCATTTCCCCCTCGAACAGGACTTATTTCTCATTTCTAATGTCGAGTTTTATTGGATGGTGAGCTGATTCCGTACCAGCTCCCCGTGCAAAGCGGCTGCTTCCTGCTTCCAACTGCAGTGCGGTGCATTCAAGGGCTGCTCGTAATTACAGAAGTCACGCCATAAATAAAAGTATTCAACAGTTGATGACTGGAAAAAGTTCTATTCACTGATGAATCCAGGTTTGATATTTATGATAGTGACAGATACGACACTAAAATAAGTCGATGGACACTTTCAATTCTGATGTGAATCAACTGTTGAGCACTGGTACAAATGTTCAGTCTAAAAGTTAACTGCGACATGTGTCAGTGAACGCACCATGACTGCAGCTTCTCTGTTTGTGGTTTGTTGCTGTGAGGAAGTTAATCCAGGCTGACTGCAACTTATCAAATGTATTGATCAAGTTTACTTCACTGCATTGACGGGACATATAACGAAATATGTAGGATAATATTCCAGTTATTGTAAAGTTTACTTAAAATAACAAACAAAATAAGAAAAGTAGTTATATTAAAAGTGTACATATAGTATTTCATTTTTAACAAGTTAAGTTGAAACATGTCTAAAGATAATATATTAAATATATTTAAGATCACAGTGATTTAATGATTTAACCTCTCTTAGTGACTTCATTCCTATTTTTTCTCTCCACAGTGATGATAAACTACATGTGAGTCACTTTTAAGCAGTTAAATGAATGAAGCTGTTGCTGTGAGGACACATGAGAGCGTTAAACGACCTGACAGTTAAAACAGAAAACACTCTCGACTCACAGCGGACAGCTCAGGTTTCTCCGGCCGGATGACGGTGCTCCTGCTCCGGGTGTCTGGTGGAGCCCGCGCCGGGGACTGGGAGCTCCTGGCCGGCCTCTGCTGCTGCGGCGGCCCGCTGCCTGTACCGCGGAGCGTCACCATGGTAACGCTCTCACTCAAGCTAGCAGGCGAACTGTTAGCTGTTAGCTTACCGGAGAGTTGTTAGCACCGGGAAAAACGGCGGAGACACCGGAGACAGACGCTCTCAGACGTCTCCCGGTGGTTCTGCTCACACACACACACACACACACACACACACACACACACACACACACACACACACACACACACACACACACACACACACACAGTATATCTGATGGAGACGCTCCGCCGTTAAACCGCCGAGAGGATTCGAAAACGTAGCGATCTGACGCCACCTAGTGACGTCATGCCGTAATATGCGTGTGACAACGAAAAAGGCCTGAACAAAAAAATAAATAAATAAAAAGAAGGTTCATATAAATAAATTAAAAGTCAGAAAATACAGATAAAATACACTTATAATATAGAATCAAGTAAAATTCAGAATCAGGAGTCCGTGTCCGTGTTCCACCAGCCAGACATTCAACTGCTGCTACTTTATACTTCCACTTCTCTACATTTTAGAGACAAATACTTTACCTAGACTACATTTATTAAATAATTTGTATTACTAGTTACTTGCAGGCTACATCAGAGCCAAGGGAGCTAATTTTTATTCAATCTATTTAATCAACACTTCAGATCTAATCATTGACCAAGTCCATTATCAGTCAATACCTAGTATACAGTGTATACAAACATGGAAATATATGTATCATTTAATACTTTCTACACTTAAGTACAGGGCCGTTTCTGTTTGTTTGGGGGCCCTATTTTGTCAAACTACGATGGATAGATTCCTAACCCTTTTAGGTAATCCACAAAGATGCAACAATCTATAATATTTTAAGAGGAAAACAGGTTAGAGTCGTGGAAATCTCTCTCAAATTAAAATCAAACATATTAAATTGACCCAACCAAACAAGCTGAACTGATAGAACATGATAATACAAAGTATACAATGTTGATCCTCTATAGGTCAATACATGAAACTGATGCAGTGTTCCTAAAAAGTATTTATTTTAAATTGTAAAACATTTTTAAACTTAAACATCCTGGTCCGGTGGTGCTGAAGGCGGACGTGCTGCTTCCTGGTCCGCGGCTCCAAAATATTTCAGAACTGCTCTGCAAAGACAAAACTCCTCAGGTCACCAAGCAAAATAGATCTGAAGCAAATATCTATACTATATAATTGACAGGGTTGGGAGGGTTACTTTAAAAATGTAGTCCGATACAGTTACCAATTACCTGTTAAATGTACTCAGTAACGTAATCCAAGTACCACAATATTAAAGTAATGTAACTTGATTACTTTAAGTTACTTTTGGATTACCTCAATACAAATGCAAATAAAGACTTCCTCTGAGGAACACATAAAGCAAATTAAAAATGTGATTAATTGTAGGGTATGTTAGATTTATTCAGTTTTATTCATTGACTACTAACTATTCTGCTGTATTCAAGAATTACATCACATATTACAATAATAGTAATAATAATAATAATAATAATAATAATAACAGTAATAGTAACAATTATTATTAGTGTTATTGTGACTACTAGGCCTATTTCTAGTGTGTCACTTATTTGTCCCCCAAAATTACCCATACAATTTCCTAATATAATCATGCTATTTTAATACCTTGTTGTGATCTAAAGTGTTAGTGACCCATTTCAGTCACTGCAGGTGTTTCAGGCAATTTTGTAACGTACAAGCCTCACAAGGTGGCAGTAGCTACATTTTAAGTGTCTATGGGGCCCTCGCAAGTCAACAAGATTTCCACGATGAAGTCCGTGCAAATGTTTCACAATAAAAGCCTACTGAGCTATTTATGTTAGAGGACTTTTAATTTGAGACGGACACAGGAAGTATTGAGTTTGTATTAACAATGTAATGTCTTTATTTTAACAGGGCAAACGGGAGCGAACCAAAACGAGCCTTCAAAACTACCAAAAACCTAAACACGTACCATCCCGGTCACCAGCAGCACCACCCACAGACCCAGTAGTAGTACCTAGTAGCAGCAACAGCAGTTGTAGTTGTTACAATGACAGTCTGGTTAGCAGGCTAACTAATGTTAACTTTAGCTCACAGGATTTCTGTGTAGCTAGCTAACGTTCGCAGTTTCGCTTACCATTAGATGTTTCTTTAAATTAGATGTGGAGTCCTTGGACGATGGCAGTGTGTGCACAGCTGGGAGGCATAGCTTGCACTGTACAGTGATGTTGTTCCCTCTTACTTCTTTAGAAACTAAGTAATGGCGAAATTTCCACGCAGTGAAAGCATTTTTTTCTCTAGTGCTCGAGTCCATAATGAGCCGCCTGGCTTCACCTGAGAGCAGAGCGTCGTTGTGACTGACTTGTAGTGAACTGTAGTAATGTGTGCGCGCGTGCATATGGCATTGCCGCATTGGCAAGTAATTCATTCACATTTATTCATCATTCATCATCATATATTTTAATTGTAATCCAACTAATAATCCCAATTTTTTTCCAGATGTATCTGTAATCTGATTACGGCTTTCTTTCCTGTAACTGTAACGGAATACAGTTACTGTTTTTTTGTATCCTAATTACGTAACGCCGTTACATGTAGTCCGTTACTCCCCAAGCCTGATAATTGAGTTATGTTACACTAATGCTGAACATCATCTGTTTTTATATTAAACTTTGCAGTATACAGCACAGTGTATCTTTAAAGCATCCAGTGTCAAAGTTATCACTTATAAGCAGTTTTCAACACATTGTACTTGTTAGTGATGGCGGTTCTGTTCTGCGGTGGCCTGAGGTGGTCGTCAACACAAGAAACAAGAGAAATGCTGTCAATCAATGATGACAGCTGATCAGCTGATTTAGGGCCAGTTTGACATTTTTATCTAACACAGTAATGGTAGGGTGACCAGACGTCCCGGATTAGGCCGCCCTGTCCCTGGTTAAAACCGTCCCCGAAAATGTCCCCGATTTGAATGGGAGATAAAAAAAAAAAAAAAAAAGTTGCACACAGACGCATACTCCAGTTATTACGGTAGTCAGTTAAACTAACGTTACGTCGCGGTACCCGGAAACAGAATACACGGCAGAGTTGTTTACTTTTGCTTGCGGAAGACAGAGATAGGCGACCGTGTTAAGGTAAAAAATAAATAAAAAGTACGACTTGAAATTCAAACTTTCGGTCGTAAAATATGCAGACGAAAACTCGTGACTGAAACAAATAAACGCTCCGGCTATTATTTGGTATTTTATGGTAAGTTGTGTATGAACCCATTTATTTTGTGAGTTTGAACTAGACTTGGCTGTGTGTAGGTTAGGTGAGGTAAAATAAGGATGATTATAGTACAGTGCGTCTGTTTATCAGAATTGAAGACCTGAACTGAAGCCACAATGCTAATGCCAAACTGTCGCTGGTGTTGGTAAAGTTTGAATGTGTGATTAGATAATCATGAGGTGACAATAGTATGATTTAATTTTGCTCTGTTGTAGAATAAGACAGTGTAAAGTAAGAGTAATGAGTGAGGGAGAGAGAAGACTAGGAAAAGAGCAGAAGAGTGTAAGAGGAAGCAAACTGAGTAAAGGCAGGAGAGAGTAAAGGAGTGATGTGAAAAGGTAAAGTAAAGAGAGTAAGGAGAGAAGAAAGGAGGGTTAAGAAAAGAAAAGCACTTTAGGAGAAGAAATTTAAGAGTATAAGAAGTGAGACAAGGTGAGGGAAGACAGGCAGACAGGAAGATGGCTCTGTCAAAAATACGCAAATGCCATTTTACTGAAAAAATCCAAGAGGAATTTCCATTCATATGCATCTGTCGCCAAAGGTTTCTTTGTTAAGAAACAAACTTGACCTACTATTGCATCTGTTCAGATTTGCTCATGTTCTCCTCTGCTGTTATTCCACCCAGACCACAGAGGCTGAGGCTGCTGAGGGAGAGGACTGTGGTGGACCTGCTGAACCAGCTGCGTTCACGGATCCAGGCATTTAGACATTTATTCTTTAATTATAATACTACCAAACTACTACTACCTGGACTACTGAAACTTCTTATTGGCTACTCATTTGCTTTAATACACATTAAAGTTACACATTAAAATTTAGATACATTAACATGTGATTGCCCCTGCTATTTATTTCATAATGATAACATTTGAATTTTGACCACTGCGCTGAAAGTGTCCCCGATTTTCATTTCAGAAATCTGGTCACCTTAAGTAATGGACGTACTGAGGCTGTGAGAGCTGATTTCTGGTCAGTGGACGTTTGGCCATGCAGGTCTGATAGGTGAGCCATGAGAGATGAGCATCTGCACCTGCTGCTGGTCCAGTCCGGTCCTGTTAAGTCCGGTCCGGTCGTTAATGAAACAGGAGGACGGTCACAGTGACGTCAACTGCTGGATAAAAACGCTGAAATCTGTTTATCTATAAATCTGAGAGGTAATTTAAAGGGATAGTTCGGGTTTTTTGAAGTGGGGTCATATAAAGTACATATCTGTAGTCGATCTGTTTCCTACCGTAATCACCGATCAGCGCAGCCTCAGTTTGGAGCAGCAGAGAGCCGCTCAGCTTTGTACTGCAGTGAACGGGTCCAGAGAAAAAGTGAAATTAACCACCTAAAACAAGGCTCACCTAAAAACTTTACATCAGTTCAAGTGTACGTTGTATAGGTAAAATTCATACCGCTTTACATCACCGTCAGACCGCGCTTTCTTTTGGCACTACATTTTCTCAACCGCAGAACCTCCGTATCCCTACGCATGAACGCTAATGCGGAAGGATACGGAGAGTTAAGTTTCGTTTTTATCTAAAGTAAACCTCTCGTCCAGCAGCTGGGCCTCGCGCTGTGTTCCGCCGCTCGCAGATCAGCTGTTGCCCAGTTACGCTCATGCGTAGGGATACGGAGGTTCTGTGGTTGAGAAAATGTAGTGCCAAAAGAAAGCGCGGTCTGACAGTGATATAAAGCGGTGTGAATTTTACCTATACAACATACACTTGAACTGATGTAAAAAAAATTTAGGTGGTTAATTTCTCTTTTTCTCTGGACCCGTTCACTGCAGTACAAAGCTGAGCGTCTGTGCAGGAGCGGCTCTCTGCTGCTCCAAACTGAGGCTGCGCTGATCGGTGATTACGGTAGGGAACAGATCGACTATAGATATGTACTTTATATGACCCCACTTCAAAAAACCAGAACTATCCCTTTATTAATGTTTAGTTATGTCGTAGTTCCCTCTGAATGAGTAGCAGCTAAAAGATGAACTACACTGCAGCTCAGCAGCCTGCAAACCAAGTTAAACATTTAACGTCAGCGTTTGTTTTATTTTTATTTGCATACCGCCATGAAATATGAACAGCTGCTTTCTGGACTGAAGACTGAGGGTGTTATTTGCAGATGTGTGTGTTCAGTAGAGCTATTGTTATATTTTTGACCAACCAGTGTGTGAAATATAGTGAGACGGTCTGGATTTAAGGAGCTATAACACAAGAACAAGCTGGGATTTATTTATTTGCTCTGTGATTTAAGGGCTGTTTAAAGACTTTTTATGTAAAAATAAACATTTGTAGATATAAATAAACATAATTGGGCACATTGTTGACAACTTCATTCTTTTAGGCATTTTAATGGAGTCAAAGCTGTTATTTAAGGGGTTCAGAGCCCCATGAACACCTGAACACACTCATTCTAACCCAATCTGACAATGATCCTGCTTGATGTTTGTAGTTATAGCTGTTACTTCAAAGTGAACTGACTGATTGATTGATTGAATTACAGCTTCTACCAGCAGCAGTGAACAGGCCCGGTCCAGTCAGCGGCATCGGTACAGCAGCAGTGAACAGGCCCGGTCCAGTCAGCGACCTCGGTACAGCAGCAGTGAACAGGCCCGGTCCAGTCAGCAGCGTCGGTACAGCAGCAGTGAACAGGCCCGGTCCAGTCAGCAGCGTCGGTACAGCAGCAGTGAAAGGCCCGGTCCAGTCAGCGGCCTCGGTACAGCAGCAGTGAACAGGCCCGGTCCAGTCAGCAGCCTCGGTACAGCAGCAGTGAACAGGCCCGGTCCAGTCAGCGGCCTCGGTACAGCAGCAGTAAACAGGCCCGGTCCAGTCAGCAGCCTCGGTACAGCAGCAGTGAAAGGCCCGGTCCAGTCAGCGACCTCGGTACAGCAGCAGTGAACAGGCCCGGTCCAGTCAGCAGCCTCGGTACAGCAGCAGTGAAAGGCCCGGTCCAGTCAGCGGCCTCGGTACAGCAGCAGTGAACAGGCCCGGTCCAGTCAGCGGCATCGGTACAGCAGCAGTGAACAGGCCCGGTCCAGTCAGCAGCCTCGGTACAGCAGCAGTGAAAGGCCCGGTCCAGTCAGCGGCCTCGGTACAGCAGCAGTGAACAGGCCCGGTCCAGTCAGCAGCCTCGGTACAGCAGCAGTGAAAGGCCCGGTCCAGTCAGCAGCCTCGGTACAGCAGCAGTGAAAGGCCCGGTCCAGTCAGCAGCCTCGGTACAGCAGCAGTGAACAGGCCCGGTCCAGTCAGCAGCCTCGGTACAGCAGCAGTGAACAGGCCCGGTCCAGTCAGCAGCCTCGGTACAGCAGCAGTGAAAGGCCCGGTCCAGTCAGCGGCCTCGGTACAGCAGCAGTGAAAGGCCCGGTCCAGTCAGCAGCCTCGGTACAGCAGCAGTGAACAGGCCCGGTCCAGTCAGCAGCCTCGGTACAGCAGCAGTGAAAGGCCCGGTCCAGTCAGCAGCCTCGGTACAGCAGCAGTGAACAGGCCCGGTCCAGTCAGCAGCCTCGGTACAGCAGCAGTGAAAGGCCCGGTCCAGTCAGCAGCCTCGGTACAGCAGCAGTGAACAGGCCCGGTCCAGTCAGCGGCCTCGGTACAGCAGCAGTGAACAGGCCCGGTCCAGTCAGCAGCCTCGGTACAGCAGCAGTGAACAGGCCCGGTCCAGTCAGCAGCCTCGGTACAGCAACAGTGAACAGGCCCGGTCCAGTCAGCAGCCTCGGTACAGCAGCAGTGAACAGGCCCGGTCCAGTCAGCAGCCTCGGTACAGCAGCAGTGAACAGGCCCGGTCCAGTCAGCGGCCTCGGTACAGCAGCAGTGAACAGGCCCGGTCCAGTCAGCAGCCTCGGTACAGCAACAGTGAAAGGCCCGGTCCAGTCAGCAGCCTCGGTACAGCAGCAGTGAACAGGCCCGGTCCAGTCAGGTGGGAGGTGCTTGGATAGTTTGAATTTATCATGTACGCTCACATTCAAGTTGATTGTCATTCTATTCATACAATTACAACTGTCTGAAACATCACTACCCAAGAACAATAGGTAAAACAGTTGAAAAAATACAGAAGAACAATAATAAAATGTGCATAATACATAAATACACACACGTATCTATCTATTTATGTACATATGTATGTATGAATGTGTGAGTGTGTGTGTGTGTGTGGCAGAACCTCCAGCCTGTTGATGGCTCAGATTTCATGGTATGTCAAGTTCTGTTTTGTCCAGATTCATGAACAGTTACCTGAAGTTGTTGTGGACTCTCATACATGATATAATTTAAAAAGGTTGGTCCATTTTTGCCCAAAGTGTATGTTATTTGCTAATACACAGTAAACCCCACATTTACACACAGACAATCTATTCTTTAAACCTCAACCACGGTCGGCTCGTACGTGAGATTAAACTTCACTATGTCACGGCCACCCGACACTGGCTTTGTGTCCCATCTTGACCACCCCAGTAAAAAGCACCAAACGGCCCTGCTGAAGTACATTTAATATCAGATGCTTAAAGAAATAATATCAACAAAGAAATAGTCGTGGCTACAAAGTGAAGCAGTAACGCATTATGAAAGAGAGAAACTATAAAAACAGAAAAAATCACTTCCTCTTTTCTCACAGTTTAGTCACAAACTAAAAAGCTTCAGTAACTTCTTGGTGCGTTTTACAGGTTTTATTGGCCCTTTAAAGGACCAGTTGGTGTAAAATCAGCCGCCACAGTCAGATGTCTTTCTCTCAGAGCTGGAGAATCTCTTCTCAAACACTTCAATCCAACAACATTTCAGAATATTTTACTTTATTTATTGAACAAGTGCATCTTTGATTTCACACAATTCAAACAAAATCACCCAAAAAAAGAGAAGAACAATCAAAAGACTGACAGGAGAAAATATCAACATTACTTTATCTTTCATAAACTGGCACATGGATTCACAGCAATATTTAATACTCAGACAAATTCTAACTTTTTAGACAGAAGCTTCAAATATCAGATATTTGTCACTCCAGTCTTCCAATCCATGTTATCTGTGAGCAAATTACACAGTAAGAGAATAATCATCAATACAATCATACAGGAGGGAACATTTTATCACAGAGAAACAAAGTAAACCCCCAAATTCAACTCAGTGACACCTGAATAACAATTCTGTAATACATGTAGCTATAAATGTTAAAAGGACAAAACTTGAGTTAAAACATTTAAAATAAATGTAATATTCTTAAAAATATTTCATGAATGATGAAAGTATGGATTATATTTAGAAAATCCAAGAGGATAAACTATACAGTGAGACTTATTTCCTTCTTTTGCAAACAGTATTCATTATTTCATGGTGATGTTATTTGCTGATTTAAAGGCCTTTAATTTTATAACAAACATCTCAAATGTTAAAAGCTCATTTAAAAAGGAAAAAATGTACAAAAAAACAGAATATCGTTTGAATAAAAGCAGCACTTCATAAAATCATGGCACATAAATGACCTCTGCCTGTCACTCACTTCCTGCTGCTTCATCATTCAGAGTTTTTACTACAGATCTCGTCAGTCGTTCTACACGACTGCAAACTGTAAGTTTCTTTCCAAATGTTTCCCTGTTTAAACGCAGTCAGTAAGTAGTGATAAGTAATCAGTGCAGATGAGCTTGAGACCGAGTATCAAGGCATCAATTATGTTCTTCAAACTTCCACTTTAATCTTTATTTTTTTCTTCTAACATTTCTTTTGATGCATGTTTGTTTCTGTTCTTTAATTTGATTCCTTCCGTTTGCAGGACTTTTGTGAAGGGCTCTTACACAAAATGAAATTCTTCTGATGCATTATATTTATCGGCTGATATTAGGAAATATATATCAGTGGTCAGTGAAATCAAAGCTGATACATAGAGCTGATAATATGAAGCCAGACTGCTACAATCTATTTACAAACCCTGATAAAAGTGACTTAGAAGTTG
This sequence comes from Sparus aurata, assembly GCF_900880675.1. Classification (NCBI taxonomy): domain Eukaryota; kingdom Metazoa; phylum Chordata; class Actinopteri; order Spariformes; family Sparidae; genus Sparus; species Sparus aurata. The sequence goes on along the minus strand of NC_044189.1, from coordinate 1,418,406 downwards.
GTTTGCGATCGACCAGGAACAAGAACAAAGAAATATTGAATCATCCATCGTTCCTCACAACATCTGAGCTGTTCTTGCTCTCAGTTCTGCATCAACCACAGGTCAGAAAATCATTTTTAAGATACAAAAATGTAAAAATAATCTTATTGGTATCGGCCGGTGCAGAAACAGTCACATCCATCCTGACTGAAGCACCAGAAGCTCACAAACATTCAACACGTTTCATTTTCACTCTTCTTCTTCTACTCTTCTCATCTATAATCAAGCTGTTATCGACTTAAGTCAAATCTGAACGACTGTTTTAAAGTTGGTACAAACATTTCCACCAACAGCTCCGTTTGTACAGATCCAGGTTTATGCTCGGAGTGAAGCCAACATTAAACATCTCTACCACCCAATCATTTTCTGATTTCTCTCTTTAAAGCGTGACCATGTGAATTCATTTTTAATCACTTTCCTGAATCTTCATCTGATGTAGGATCACGTACGTCTGTTCACACATTTCTGACCTTCAGTGCTGCCCACAGGACCGTGTGGATCATGTTGATTCCCTTTTAAAATAACTAATCCTGCCGTAGATTTAGTAATCGACATCCAAATCATTATTGGAATTTTGCTTTTCCAGCATTTGGTTTGAGTTTGTTTTTTGAAGAGGAAGAAGACTGAAAAAGAAAGATGACAGTGCGATAAAGATTAAAAAACGCTGCTCTGGAGTGCCCATTAGCTTAGTCTGTCTCCTTTCTCTGAACTGTCCTGTCTAATTACGTATCAAATAAAACAGTTTCCTACGACCACATGAACTAGTCTTAAAACCAGAACACATAAAAATCAGGCTGGCTCACGTCACACGATATGATGAGAATCCTCCATCTGGGGACTTCTGACACTTTGGATGCAGCGATCGAAAAGACGGACCGTCATTATTACAATATTAGGAACGTACAAATTAAAATAATGACGGCACGTTTGGGGGAAGATTTGATATAATTTGATTGAGTTTGACAGAATTTCACTATGAACTTTGAAAAAAAAAAATTATTCTAAAGTGGACGTTGAGACATTTTTGAGCTTCATATTCTTTGTGTTGATTTTCAACGTCCTTTTAAATTTCTATCTCAAATCAACTCAGTTGGCGTCTTGGTAAATTTGAGTGTCTCTGATGAAAATCATCCGCAGACTCTTCAGACCTCCTGCGGCAGGAGATTGACGGCCTCGGGGCTGGGGGTTCGTCCATCTTGTCCATTGGCTGCAGAGATGAACACACGTGTTATTCTTGACATACAGTGGATACTAAAACATAAGAAGCTGATCTGCTCTTTGCTTTTTCATGAATTTTCTTTGCAGTTTGTATTCGTGGTGACACAAAAGACTTGGAAGAAACAAACACAATCAGTAAAATTATAACTGGGATATTTATTATAAATCCCAGGTTAAAAAAGAAAAAAATGCAGAAAATACTTTCTGATCTGGTTCATCAGCTTTCGAAAGTATTCACAAAGCTGCCGTCATGCAGCAGCCAAGAACATTTACAAAAGTCTTTTCCAGAAAGATACTTACCGATCACACCAGAGTCACCGCTGCTGCTGCCAGAACCCTGAGACCCTGAGAAGAAGAGAAAGTTAATTTAGATATGTATACTGTGTATGTGTGTGTAGTAAAATGTAAACATTCTATCTGTGATTTCTGTGCTACTGTCGATTAATCTTTCATTCAGTGGAAACTGAAGATGAAACGTGCTGTTAGAGATCAAGAGCTGCTTCTACAGAGGCACACTAGAAACGCACTCAAACTCCTTTTCGGCTGAGGGGGCTCAGGTGCTGGTTTGATGCAGGTGTCCACTCTGGAACCAGTTCTTTGTGTTTAAACAGCCACAGAACCGGAGCAGCACCAACACGTTCCTGGTCTTGAATTTCCCCAAGGGAACCCCCCAAAAGGATTAATAAAGTTGTCCAAGTCTAAGAACAAAGAACTGCTTACGTCAGGGGCTGGGTCATCGTGACCACGGAGAAACCAACGTGTTCAATCTAAACCAGAATCAACACCAGTAAAGAGTCGATGAAGTCCACCATCGTTGTTCCTCACTATGCTCGGAGGAGTGACTGAATGATGTGACTACAGAGGCTCTCATGTCTGTGCTGAACCAAACTGGTTCTTAGAAGGTTCACAGGTTGAACCAGCACTCGGTTCACTTTGGGTGAAAAGGAGTCAGTAGAGTGCATACCTCCACCATCACCCAACAGCCCCCCTTTATTAAAACAAGCCACACAGCAGAAAAGTGCTGGCTGTGCACCGAGAGGATTAACGCTGCATGTTTTGTTTTGATGCCGCTCAGAAAAAAACAATAATGTTAAACTCAATAACACTTAATCACTTTAACTCTTACACAACCTTTAACTCCTCAACAATAATATCATAGATACCAGCGACCTAAATACGATTTTTAATCTAAATCAAAGCATAATTCTTTTGACAAATTAACAAAAATGTCAAATAAAGAAAACATTCCTGAAACTATCAGTGACTGCAGCTCCTCCTCTCTGTCTCCTCCTGCTGGTAGCTCGTAGAACGCTTACCTTTGTCACTCATGTTATCTGCTGCTACAGTTGCCAGGCTAGCGTTGTTGTTGCTGTTGTTTCCTACACACACACAAACACACAGTATTAGGGCCCATAAGGTCAGTTTGTTTATTCAGTCATGAAGACAAAGACAGTTTGTTCATTTAGTTTGTTTAGACAGAAAAAAATCAGTCAGTGAAGATTGTTACTTTATCAATGGTGATATGTTGTTATTTCTTTTTGTGACTAATGTGTTTATTGTAAGTGGCTTTGGATAAAAGTGCTAAATGCACTAAATGTAAATGTAATGAAGTTTTTCTCTTCTCAGTAACATTTATTCTCTACAGAGTGCACATGTTTATCACAATCTGTTTTTATCACTTTATCTTCAGACTGTTTGAGGCTCGTCAACATCACATTAAACAGTGGAACAAATCCTCCATCTGAACCACAGTTGTTACATATCACATATATAATATTAATCATCAGCACAATAACTATAGAAATATTCAGAATTAAGACTTCTACCTTTAACAGAATCTACAGAGGAGAAATAAAACACTTACCATTCAGTGGAATTTTAACTTCAGCTGGGTCAGCTGTTAACAAAGACAAAGTTTAACTCACACAAACAATTTTGATCCATTCAGATTTAACTTTGTTAAAGTCTATGTGAAGTTACTGTCCAGAGGTTCCAGCCTGAGCAGGATGAAGGTAAAGAGAAAGACACTGTTGTTCACAATTATTAAATCAGTTGAAAAAAATACTTACTGGAGCTGCGAGTTGAATTGCTGTTCAAAGTCTCTGTAAAGAAAACAGAGGAAGCAGCAGAGTGAAACAACACAAGCATTCAAACATTCACTCTTATATAATATACATATACGGTGCTGTTGTTCCACCTCTGGTCTGTATGAAAGCTGCAGAGGTGGAACGGGGACAGTTTGGTTCAGAGGTTGTAACAGAGACGAGACTTCAGAGTGGACCGGAGTGTGACGGTCTGATGGTGTTCAGTTTGACAGATAAACAGATCCTTCACTCATCAAACAAAAGAGAAACGTCCTGAACTTTAACTCACAAAGCAACGTTACAGGACCAAACAGCAGTAATGTGGTTGCAGGTCGTGTCTTTGGCAACTTATAAGGAAAAAATACTGAATATGTGGAAAAGTGGCTGTTATCTCGTCTGTCCTACTGACTGTTCTTCACATTTTCACACTGAAAACAGCGTCTGTCCCCGACAGCGAGAGTCATCAGCTCCTTCTGTTTATGTGACGGAATTTAGAGCTAAAAACTTTAATTCACATGTCTTTTAGACTTTGATAGAAAATAAATTCCCCATATTTAATGAGGTCAGCACTCCCAGCCGAGTCTTCAGCGAACTTCCTGCTGGAAAACAGCCTCCCAATTCTCCTTCTGTTTTGTCATCATGTGACTCACTCAGTTAATCAGTGGCAGCTGATATGAGCGTCATTAAAACAGGTGAAAGTCAAAAATCCACTGACGAACCTGCTGCTACCTGAATGTTCTGTTAACAGCTCTGCTGAGAGGAGAGATTCTAATTCTTTAACAGATTCATTGGAGTCCTGTTACAGTAATTCATGTATTCTGAGAATCCAGGTGTGAGAACTCAAACAACACCTCAGGATCAGCTGGACAGGTAGAAGGACTGACAGCTGACTTTAAGAGAAATAAAGTAGTTACCTGAGGATCCCTTACGTCCACCTCCTGTAAAAGAAACAGAATGTTAACACGTGTGATGGATGATGGATGAAGTGATTTAGAGTTTTGATCTCAGAGATCTTTGACTTCAGTGAACAGAATCACGTCCGTCTCTTAATAATTAACAGGACTGTTCTGCAGTGTGACCTCTGAACACCTCATCAAGTCATCATAAGATAATAACACACCTTTAAAACAACCACCACACTGAATCATCAGGTGATCTGTAATTGGTGTAAATGCACCACATTGAACACTGTAGTACAGAATCACTCATCTGGGATGTTCATTATTACATATTAATGATTTTGATGTCGACATGTTGATTAAATGTTTCTATGAAGCTGAATTCTCATAATAACTGATTTTTAAAGGGACACACAGCCGTTCATTAATCAGAGAACTTTCACTTCCACTCCACTGCTCTGTTTGTCGTCCAGAGAAGACAATGCAAATATATTTCACTTACCAATGATGCCTGTCCAGTATAAGACCCCCAGCACCACAGCGATTACCAGGACCAGGACCACAACCCCTCCGGCTGCCGCACCAATGATGGGTCCTCCTGAGCCAGAACCTGAGTTTTCTAAAACACAGAAAAAGATCTCTGTGTTAGTTCAATATTCATACGTTCAAATTTCAAGTTGATGTTTGGAATGAAAATGTAGATGCTGAGGAGTAAATATGAAATGTGATGACATAAAATGTCACAAACAGCTTTCTGTAAAACTGTGAAAACTAAAAACAAAATGAGAAACAAGTTAGAACAAGAAACAGATTCTTACCCCACTCCCTCGTCACATACACACTGGATGCTTCATGAATGACTTCACAGGTGTATTTGGACTTGTCCTTCCTTAAGATCTCCACACTGTCTCGTCTCTGGAAGGTGTCGTCTTCATTCGGTCGAACGCCCGAGCTCTCCAGTCCGTCGTCTCTATACAGTTTGCGGCCGTCCCGTTTGATCCACATGATGATGTCTTGGGGGTAGAAACCTGTCGCCAGGCACGTCAAACGGATGATTGACTCGACGTTGGTGTCCCGCGCAAACACGTACACCTCAGGTGGAGCTGGAGACACAAACAGTAACTTAATATTTGAGCAAACATACGATTCTGTTTGTACCGAGGATTTAACAACTACAAACACAAACTGGTAAATATGAAACACTGCTGTGACACACACTTCCTTTCATCACTTCAGCTCTTTTTGTCCGTTTACATTAAAGATCTTGGTTCATATGTACACAAGGAACCGGCTCCCACAGAGATTTGTAGTCAGATTACATACATAGCAGAGTTTCTGTGAGGTCATTTTGAGGACTTATTTATTCAGATTCAATAATAATATACTATTATTATCTCTTATATTGATGACATTAAAAACACAGAAAAGGCCTTCAGTAATACATACAGGCTGTTTTGAGCTGAGTCATCCCGTAACTCCAGAACTTGTTCAGCCACTGCATACACTCATTCTCCAGGTAGCCTTTGGTGTAATCCTTCAGGACAGGGACATCATCCCACTTCCTCTTGGTCTCTTCTGCTGCTTTGATTGGGGCGACCCAGACTGAGTGAGCGTCGTCGAAGGACAGGAAGTCGGTTCCGTCATAGTTGTATCTATCCATGCCACGGTAGAACTTCATCGTGCCGTCTTCCTGCACTTCGCCCTCACAGCCATGCATCCACTGAAGAACGTGGAGATCTGTAACCAGAGAGGAAAGACCAGGCGGTGAAGTAAAGGACAAACAACAACACAGTGAGCTGAGATAAATCTGAAAGAAGCATCCCCTCTGTGGTTGAAGTTTCCAGCCTGTGTCAGAGTCACTGAGTAACATATAAGAAAAAAATCTACACAGTTCGGTTCTTCAGGTTTCATGGATCTTACCTGTGCCGTTCTGTCTCATACGATCCTTCAGGATGTTGATGTTGACTTCGAACCACTGCTGCTTGCTCTGGCGGGACTGTGTGCCTTTGACCCAGTATTCTGGATCCAGTCGGTCCTTCATCCAGGTCTGTTTGGGAACTTTCGTTTTATTTTCGCTGTCAAAGTAGTCAATCATCCTGTTGTCCAGCATGCCCATGGCTGTGAACTTGTGGATGCCCGGGAGTCCGAGATCTTGGGAGAGGGCGGTGTAGATGTAATGGAGGGAATGTGTCTCTGAAAGTCAAACAGATATTCATTAGACCGATAAGAACCATCAGATCTGACAGATTAAAGCTCTGGCAGCACGGTGGAGATGTGTTGGGCATTTATTTTTTGGAATGAACAGACCAACCCCCAATTTCCACTGGATACGTCTCCGCTGCGTTGCGTCTCCGCCACGCCAGCGGAGCAAATACGTTTCACTTTAGTCAATGTGTCAATCCCCACCAGATCCGCTGCGCTGCGTATCCACTCCGTCCCAGCTCCGGCAGTCCGGAGCCCTCCGGAACAGATACGCAGGACTTCTATATCTGCCGCAAGAACTCTGGTTCTGGGTTCAGTCTAGACTCTTAAATGGTAAATGGTCTGCATTTTTTATAGCGCTTTTCCAGTCTAACGACAGCTCAAAGCGCTGTACAACACATGCCACATTCACCCAATCACACACACATTCATACACTGATGACGGAGGCTGCCATGCAAGGTGCCAACTGCTCATCAGGAGCAATTTGGGGTTCATGCAACTAGGGGGAGCCGGGATTCGAACTGGTGATCACTAGATCAGACTAGACTTACGATCACTAGACGACCCGCTCTATCCACTGAGCCACAGCCGCCTCCACCTTACGTTGTTTAAGACTCAATGTACATTTTTCTTGTCGTTATACAATCAAGTGAGAAAAAAATACAGAGATGTAGCTGCTCTGTAGTCTGTTGGTGAGGCGGTGGGTACTCTTGTTCTCCAATCAGCTTCATGGGTGAGACTGGTGAAGGCTGAGCTGAAATCAACAAATGGTAAGAACTCTGGCTTTGAGTGACGACATGGCTGCTAGATTCTGCCTAGATTCACTATCAAAGATCAAAGATGTTTAGTTTACTGTCACATAAAACCACAAATTATCATCAGTGAGAAGTTGCAATTATCCAACATTGTTTCAGGAATAATCAGCAGCTTCAGTTCTCCATCAGTTCGGCCACAGTGCCTCACCAAAGTTGTATCAGCTCAGACGTACATAAATGAAGACTGCAGTAAAACAGAAACCTAAAACAACTCGGCCGTGGCTACCAGCTGAAGCACAAGTGAAACGTGTTCACACAGTCAGGCTGCGGTACAGACTAAAACAGAAGTATGTTTCTGGTTAGATTTCCTGTAACACCACGTGAGTTCAGAGAGAGTTTATAGCAGCACTCTGTAGCTTTGGGGAAGAAACCAGAAGAGACAGATCTTCAGTGACTGACAAACTAACAAACTGACCTTAAAGGACATCATACTGTTGATTCATACTGTTTTACTTTGTTTACACGCGGCGGACCCTGCCACCTTTCTAGCTTTAAACTGTGTTTCATAGCCTTATTTTCCTCTGAGAACAGCTTGTTTATTCACTTACGGTAAAGAGTTTGTATTATCTCATTAATATTGTAAATACTAAAATTCTCAGTTTGAATTTCTTCTCCAAAACTGCATAGTGCCCCTTTAAGCTTTTCACAATTTTTATTAGTATAATTGCATATCTGCCAATAAGCACCAAGAAGTTGCAGTGCAGTTATGCCAAAAGTATTTATGTAGTAATAAAACGCAGGCTTGTGATTGGCAAATGTGTCATATCAGCACCAAGATCTAGTAAGAGAACAAGGAAATAACTTTAATTGTCTGACTCTGTTCGCGAGCCAACGCCTCAGAGATATCTCAGATATGTTGTCTGTCCACCTCAGTGAAGGCAGGAAATCATGCCAAAGATCTTAAGCGCAATAAACACTCAAACATGTCTGCAGTCGTTTGCGCCCTGTACGACGCTGTGAAGCCAAACAGACAGTTTCAGCTCCAGCTGCTCGGTCTGAAGCCTCAGAATGTTACTGTAGTTCTACAAAAACATCAAATTCACCCAGTCCTTGATCTCTAAAGCAACAAGGCATTTTTATTTATCAAAATTTCATTTTTACAGCACATTCACTGAGCTCACCATTTTTCTGAAATGTAGATCCATCTTATATTTCTTATGACCTTTTTTTTTCTTAATATAGATAATAATACAGTAAATACACACATATGTTGTCTCTGATGTCAATGATACACCTGCTGTGACACCACACACCATTTTTAAACCATCTCTGTTCTTTCCTGAATTTTATCCACGTTATCTGCCAAATGTGTACATTAATATTAGACATCCCCTTAAGCTTTAGGACAAGGTTTTCACCATTTTACGTTTGAACATACATCTGAAAATATTTAACGTTTACTTTCAGCTGTCATATAATTATTTTAGATTTAAGGTATTTTAAACACAACATGTTTTACACAGAGACTAAAATAACAATCTTCTTGTCGATTTCATTGAACCAGGCCTTAAGAATAACTGCAACATTACCAAAAATAAGCACCTGAACCGTCCACAGTCACAACATTACAGTAAAATATTCGACACAAAGCCGAATTTTAAAGACGTCACAACTTCATGTCTTACTTTCGCTTTCAATCTGACGCACATTAACGTATCTAAACTGTAACTTACCCCTCTTTCCCGCCACCGCCGTCCACAAAAGGACGAAAAAGACGAATAACTTCATTTTCCCCTCGAACAGGACTTATTTCTCGGCTCTAATGTCGAGTTTTGTCGGACTGTTGGACGGTGATCTGACTGCGTGTCCGCCCGCTGAACACAACTGCTGCTTCCTGATTCTAACTGCTCTGCGTGGTGCATTCAAGGGCTGCTCGTAAATTACGTAATTTACGTCGCAACTAAAAGTATTCAACAGATGATGACCGGAAAAAGTTCTATTCACTGATGAATCCAGGTTTGATATTAATGGTAAGGACAGATACGTCACTAAAATAAGTCCATGGACGCTTTCAACTCTGATATCAATCGACAGTTGAGCAATGGTACAAATGTTCACTCTAAAAGTTAACCGTGACACGTGTCAGTGAACGCACCATGACTGCAGCGCCTCTGTTTGTGGTTTGTTGACGTGATGAAGTTCATGTCAAGTCCGGACTGTGAAACCAACAACATCCAACTCACCTGTGTCCATCAGTGAGACAACAGGTTAACACAGGCCAGGCTAACTGCAACTTATCAAATGTACTGAAACATTTCAATATTAATTTTAATACCATGACATACTCGAATTAATATCAATATAAAGTACATTTAATTCAAGTTGCTTCCATGTGTATGTTTTTTGTTTTTTGGGGGGATATTTATTTTCAACATTATAAGATTCCAAAGACCTTAAATTTATTACATTAATATGACCATTAAATAACATTCAGCTGAAGGAATTAAGCCTAATGATAAACACATTTGATGCACTGGTAGCTTCTTGTTTACAGCTTATACAGTGTGATGTAGTCTTTAGTCCTAACAACAACCAATTAGCACTCAAAAGTCTGAGTCAAGGAAATTAGTATTTTAAAATAGTTTTGTTTTTTTCGGTTAAATGCCTGAAATAGGGTCTGTGGTTACCATACAGTTGTCTGGGACATTAACCATCATGGCAGCAAACACAGAGACTAACTCTAACTTTACAACTTGTACATTGATCAGTTTATACAAAACGTGTGTAGTAAATGTGTAGTAAGACTCTTCATATATAGCCCAACATTAGCTCTTTACATCTAGCTACTAGATTAAATCACTAAATTCTAATGAGATATAACATTATCTTGCTGAACAAAGTATCATAAACTTGTGTTTGACACAAAGATTTTCAGCAATAATCCCAAATCCATTTTTTTTAATTACGCCTTCACTTATATTTGATCTCTCTGTGCATTTTTGATAAACTGAAAAATATTACACAGTCTTGTGGTTTGTTATGAACTGATGTTGTAACTATATTAAGCAAGTTGAAATGAGACATTTTAGACAGACTTCGACGACTATCAGCTGGTTTTCAGTTAGAAATTAACTCTGAAATCCCAGTTGGAGCTCACAGGTTGGGGTGGGGGGACCCTGACACCTGTATTTCTAACAGTTTAGGACGGCCCCTTTAAAAGGTCAAATGTTGAAAGGTGATATACAGTGAACAGGCCAGAAACAGTTTGGAAAGTAACGTTACACACCGTCTGTCCTCTAAAACACGACCGTCTGAATGTAAAAACATCAGCCGTTACTTTCACCTGCGTTAGCCAACGGCTGGCTAACTGCTAACTGCTAACAGCTAACTTAGCTGCTGTCAAACAGAGACGAGACGTTTCACACAAATCACCCACAACAGTTAACTTACCTCTTTTAGCCGCCACCAAGTTCAGCCACAGTAATGGCAGAAACAAAAAAATCCAGTTTGTTGCTCGACCCATGGTTAAAAAACGACAAAACGTAATTTAAGACGGGAAAAGGCTCGAGACGAAAGAAGAGTGCGGCTCAACTGCTGTCCCACAAGACCGACCAATGAAATAATTCAGAGCTAGTTGCTAGGCAGATAACACCGACAGAGGTTTGCGCACAGGGAGGTAAACAGGAAGTGAGCTGTGAGCATGTTCCTCTTTTCTTGTTTTAACTCATGAATCATCCTTATTGTGTTGTTATTTTTGTACCAAATACATATATAATAAGTATAGAACTATAAAGAGCAGCTTAATGACCTTCTGATGATGATATTTAATATCACAACAGTAACAGAGGACATTTTACTGCATTGAGTTTTTTTAATTTTAATGCTTGAAGCACATTTTCCTGATTATACTTACATACTTTTACTTAGATTTTCAATGCAGGTTTTATCTGTAACAGAGTATTTTAACAGTGTGATATTAGTACTTTTGCTTGAGTAAAGTGTCTGAATACTTAATCCATCGGTGTTTTCGAGTGACATGTCTGATGAAATAATCAAACCAGCGACCCTAAATCTGTGTTGAGAGTTTATTATTACAGTCTGCACCTCCAGCTCTTTATCCACTGCTTATATTCAAGCAAACAAATTCACACATTTACAAATGCTTCATATATATTTATGTACATTCATTTTTACACTGTCAGACTTTGGATTTGACACTTTAACATTTACAGAAGCTTTGAACATTTATTCTGTCTTTATGTGCGTTCAGCCACTAAGAAATACAACTCTCGTTGTACTCTGACTCAGAGGCAAACATGGAGGATTTAAAGGAACAGTTCGTCCAAAAACAAGGTACATTCACTCCGTGTCTCCTCATCTCAATGCTGACGGAAAGTTTCCTCGTCCACAAAACACACGGAGATGTTTTTAAAAGGCTTCATACAGCTCGTCCAGCGTAATCCAAGTCTCTGGAAGCCCTGCGATCCCAAAGAAGATTTAAAAAGTGTGAGGGTGTACCATCTTGACCGCACATCAAATCTTTTCCAATCAGTTTGTGATCTCAGGGCTTCTGGGGACTTTGATCACACCGGACGAGCTGTACGGAGACATTTGATGTTTTTTTTAGGGTTGTTTTTTAGTCACCAGCTTCTTCAGTTGTCTGAATTTACATTTTCATGTGAACTGTTCCTTTAATGCATGTAAATGTGAGTGATGGCGATTTTGTTTCTTCCTCCTGCTCTTTCAAACACTCTCGCTTCTTATTTTCAGTGCTGTGATCCACGGGGCAACTTTTCCAGCAACGTTTGGTCGCCGTGAATCATTTGAATACTCTGCATGTCTGCGTGTTGCCCGATGCGTGAAGCCATCTTAGTTGCTGAGAAAAATCGCTGAGTGTATCACTGCCCTCCCTCATTTGGCCTTTTAACTGAATCACCTCCTCACAGCTTCACCATCACACTCCTCTCTCCTCATCACTTCCACTTGTTCTCCTCCGTGCTCCCCCCACCGACATCCATCCATCCGCCGTCAGTCCATCTTTTCCTCCCGAAGCGGAAACCGAATCCTCCCTTCTCCCGGCTGACAGCTTGGAGTCCTCCAGCGATGGAGGTCAGAGCTTCATTCTTCTTCCCTCCCACCTCCCCCTCTCCTCCCTCCTGGTAGTGCATGCCCTCTGGAAAGTGACCTCCAGGGAAGGGCGACAGAGGCCGGGCCGCCAGGTCTCCTCTCTGGGCCCTCTGCAGCACATTGTCTTCCCAGAGCCCGTCCTCCTCCTCCTCCTCGTCCTCCTCATCCTCCTCCTGCTCCCTGGGCTCCAGCTGGGGGTCCCGAGGCCACTTGGCCCAGGTGTCAGGCTGGACGAGCCAACCGGTCCTCCGGTCATCCAGGGCAGCCTGGAGGTGCAGCAGGACAGACTCCAGGTCAGGTACGTCCACCGTGGGCAGGAGCGCAGCAGGGGAGCGGGGGTACGACGTGACGGTCCAGGGGACGGAGCAGAGAAGGGCGAGGAAGAGGAGGGAGAGCTGCGAGGCACCGAGATGGAAAGAAGGTCTCATCTAGGAACAGAGAGATGTATTTAACACACAAAGCGACAGACAGAAGGTGAAGATGTAAATCATAGCTGTGCATGACGAGGCTTAATCTGAATATCATGACTATGAAGTAACTGACATTTAGATCTATAAAGATGCAGAAATCATTTAGATGTGTTTGTATCTGAACAAACACGTTCTTCAAAAACAAATTTAATTGACTTCTCTTTCAGGGTTTGTGAGAATTTCCTCAAAAACCAAAAAACACAAAACACGTTTAAAATCATAAAATCACAAAAAAGTTAAAAACCTGCCTGAAACACTTTGACATAAAACACAATAATCACCTAAATTTGGTTGAAATCACCCAAAACGTCAAAGAGTTCTGACTGTCGATGTCAAACAAGCCTTAAAAACTGATTCAGGCAGCGACAGAAACATTTCATCAGGTGTTTCTCACATTTGTCAAAGACTGAATGAAACTGAATTCTCTGTTTGGATAGATTTTGTATTTGCTCCTCCAGGTGCAGGTCTTTGGATCCGCGTCTAACCTGAGTTCTAGTCTCGTGCAACTCTGCCAAACTTTACACCCAGTGTCACAGAAATCTGGTTTATAGTTTGTTTGTTTTTTTAATGTTTTGCTAAAAACAAAAAAAAGTGCAAACATTAAAAATCATAAAATCTTTGCATAGGGGAAAAAACCTGCCTGATCATCTGAAATAGTAAAAATAATTGTTTAATTTAATTAAATCTTCTGACCTGTGAAAGTATTGAACTAATAATCTTGGATTTGGACTAGTCTGGATGATTTGTTTTTCAAATTTCCACCAAAAATACCTACTCAGATGGATTTTGCACATTTCCCTCCTGGTTCAGGACTTTGGATCCAGACTTATTACCTGAACACTCGTCTCCTGCATCACTGCCAAATTAATCTCATTTTAAATCCAATTACAATCCTCCAGTTATCCTCGTTCACCTCAGCTACAATCAACAAAAAACACCCCAAAATCAAGACATAATCAAAACAAATAATAACATTTCAGTATATTTTTTACCCTTCCAGAAAGAAAGAAATCAATATTCTCAATCACTGAAAACTCAGAAACAAGAAAGTGATTCATCACCAGGAGACTTTGTGCCGTTCTGACTGGTTCCTGCTGTTTTGGTAAAAGTGCAGTTTGTGATCAATAAAGTTTCACTCAGATGTGAAAGATAACTGAGAGGCAGGACAGGAAGTGATGAACAGAAGCATTTTTAACAAATTAAAATCCAGTTCAGCTTCTCACCTGCAAAAATCACATTAACCAGAAGTGTAAAATCTTCATAAGAAACAGAAAAACCCAGCGGAGAGAAAGTCCCAGAGTCACCTGTCGTCTTACCTTGTGTCGCGGTCTAATTGTTGAATCTTCTCTAAATTTCGTCGCCTCTGACCTTTTTAAAATGGGCTGCCCTCCGCCCTCCCCCCGGCGGCCCCGGGGTCACAGCGGCCGGCACCCATTGGCCCCTCGGCGCTCTGACGCACACAAACTCAGTGTCATAACCTTCATTCTTTCAGCTGAGAAACCTCGATTCAGCTCCGCGAGCATCGCAGTAATTATCGCCACTTGAATGGAGAAAGCAATTCACAAAAGAGGAAGCAGCCGATTCATTAAGATGTTTGTGAGGGTAGAGACATCGCAGCCGGAGAGGAAGGCGAGCAGGGCGAGGCGTCTTTGTCGTCATGAAGGTCGTCTCGCTGGGGACGACCAGACACACCTGGAAGAATGTCGTTCAAGATGTCTGGTTGGGAGGGATTGACAAACCATTAGTCACTCCGAGCTAAAAACAAATGACTTAATCTGTCTCCAATCATAAGACAAACGATCCGCGAGGCCTCGTCCTGCTGCTGAGTCTGTAACGACTTCAGGTCATTTCAGGATGAACGGGACACAGAAAGGTTAAAGGAACAAGCTGAAAATCCTTCATCCTCACTGTGGTGATTAGTTATCAGAATACTATCTTACAACAGCTGAGATCTGGAATCAATAAACTGAGAGGAGGTGAAGAAACACAAGCACTCCACAATAAGATGTGATTACAGGTGTTAAAATGTGAAGTTTTCAAACACAAAAGAAGATGGAAGAGCAGAAGATCCTCATGATGTGAAAGAATAAACGTATTGATCGTCACTGTGGTGCACAGAGAGGAAACGTGACGCGACAGAAACGTTGGAACCAGCTGAAGGTTTTATTCACACAGAGAGCTGCAGACACACAACATTCACCTGGTCAGACGTCACCATGTTTCTGATGTTTCTGATGTTTAGTGGAAGAAAAATCTACAAAATCTGTTCGAGAAATGAGAAAAGTTACAACACACCTGTTTCCTGAGCGTTCACCTGCATCTCACACAGTCAGGATGTTCTAGTGCTGCCACTAATTCTATTATTGATTAATAATCTATCAGTGCAGATTGATGAAACCTGATGGAGTCTATGTACAGCGACCAGCTCGATTCATTCTCAGTCGCACAAGAAAGTTACATTTGTTAAAGTTATAATCTTAAGAACAGCTGTTTTTGTCTGCATTTAATGATTTATTAGGATGTAATTACACAACAGTGAGGCGAAGTCTTTCTCTTTACCTCACAGGAGTAATTAAAACGACGAGGGATAAATAAGTTACACGTAACACGTTTGTCAATTTCAGACATTTTGCTGCATTTCTTTTGTCTTGAACTTTGGTGTGGACGAAGTATTTAAAAGGCTGGAAATCTCAATAAATGTGGTCAGAGTGAAGTTTCAGCAAGTGTTAAATGACTCACTGACTGATATTTGATTAGTTTTATGACAAACAGCGACTTTCACGAACATCCAGCCCGTCCTCATCGGAGAAATGATCATGTAGGATGACTTTGAAAGAAGCTTATTTATGTTTCTTGTCAGGTGGCGACCTCTAGTGGCTGTAGTAGTATAAAGAGCATTACGTCATCACAGGGAGGTGAAGCGCTGATTGTTGATTGGCTCAGACGAGCTCAGGACTTTCATCGTGTAGCTCAGTGACCTCGCGGACACGTAACTTCCGCAGGTTTGTAACTGAAGTTTTTAGCCGCACCAAGACGTTTTCCTGAACCTAACCAGTCGCTGGTGTTTATGTCTGAGGATGTGTTGTGAACATATGTGTAACTATTTGCATCATTAAAACAGAATCACTCCCTCGTCGTTCACTATCGTACATATTTTTTATGAAATAATGTCTCATGGTGTCCACAGGAAGGGGAAGGACTTCACCTTTCAGAGTAAACGAAGCAGAATGTAATCCAGTATTATGTTTTTATGTTATCAGCGTCAATGTTCTCATTTCAATCTTCTCACTTCAGATTTCCTGCTGCTGTTGCTTCAAATTAAAAGCTCAAATCTTAAGGATTATAACTTTAACTATCCCCTTATTTTGAAAAACTACTTCCTGAAACTAGCAGTAATGTGGTCTAAAGGAACTTCCAGCATCAGCTTCTCCCTCCGCTCCTCCTCCTCCTCCTCCTGCCTCACCAAACTCCTCATAGGCCTCCAGAGAGGAGGAGGCACACCCCGGTGCACTCTGGGAATCGTAGTCCAGGAAGAAGGCGGGGTGCTGCAGTGGATGCGACTGGTTGATGGCCGGACTCGCCGGCGGCTCACCGAGCGGGGCGGTGAGCAGAGACAGCTGCAGCTGGTCGATGGTGCTGGTGGGGAAGGGCTGTGATTGGTCAGGAGGGGAGCAGCCTGGGGATGGGGAGCCGGTCGCCACGGTTACGCCTCTCTGGGGACCGGAGGGCGAGCTGGCCTGAGAGTCGTCTGTGGTGAGCGAGCGTCTCAGTTTGGCCCGAGCGTTTTGAAACCACACCTGGAAGCGTCAGACATTTTGTGTGTGTAGAAACAGATTATAGTCGAAGCTGAACCTTTAAAATCTCTGTTGACTTTTAGAGTTACATCTTAAAACTTTAACTGCAGGATGATGTAAAGTCTACGTTACCCTCTGTGTTTGTACCTGCAGGACTCTCTTGGGCAGGCCGGTCTTGTGAGCCAGGCAGGTCCAGTCCTTCCCGTCCGGGTTGTGCTTCTGCGCAAAATACGACTCCAGCGCTCGGAGCTGCTCGCTGCGGAAACACGTCCTGATTCGCTTGGTCCGTCTGCGGGTCCGCCCGCCCGTCACCCTGTCGTCCAATCGTGGCTCTGGACTGCTGACAGACTCCTCCCCCTCACCTGAGACCTGGTTTTGAGCTGTCACACACACAGCAGTGTTTGTTAGCTAGCTAACAGGTCTTAACACACTCTCAGCTTTTTAGCCTCTTTTAGCTCCTGGTTTTGGTTTTGAGGCTCAGTTCCTGGTTCTGGTTCTGTCTCAGTGTCTCCAGCAGCTGAAACAAACTTCACGCTGGCCGCACAACAAATCACACAAAGTTACGCTGCATTAACACAGATCCAGACAGACGGACATAATAATAAAAACAAACAGTCCAGCTGAACGTCGGGACATTAAAACGAAACTCAGATCTCAGTTTGTTGCTCAGATAAAATGATTTTGTGTCTAATAATTTATGAAACTATTTTAGTGATCAGTGGAACAAAAGCAACATGTTAAAGTAATATATTTCTTTAGTGTTAAGGGAGTAATTTAATGCGTTATTACTAATATTTCAGTTAAATTACTACAGTTACATCACGTAGCGCGTTGCGATCCACGTTAACGACCAGAGTGAGGCGTTTATTGTTGTTTTGATAACCCATCCACACCAACACGACTGTATTAATATAGACTCTGTGTTTAATATATCTGAGCCTAAATGAGCCTAACGATGAAGCCTGATCCTCTGTTAATGTTCTGTGGATTAAAACAAAAGCAGAGAAGAAGAGATGTTTGTCTCGAAGCGACAGGTCTGTTGTGTTTCATCTGACTGAGCCAACAGTTAGAAATATTTATTCCTGACTCATAATTCATCAGACTGTGATCGTCTGTCTGCTCATTTATTTAAACACATCTCGGCTGTTTCTTTGTCCTTCAGAGGTTATTTGGGCATTTCATTGAGGAAAAGTAACTCGCCCAGCGCTGCTAGTGAGGCGGAAAGTGTCACGAGTGTAAAACCACTCATACATTCCCAACTTGCACAATGATTTATGAGATTATTCTCGTAATGCACGCAGCTGTAGAATGCTGTTAAAATTCCCTCCACAGCGTCAGATCATTCATTCATTCCCAACATGTACAGTGGAAGAAAAACTGGAAAAAAACAAAGTTAATAGCGTCTAATTTTTCAAGTTTTCTACTTGTGTTGAGGAACAAATTACCCAAAACATACAGTGATAAATGTCAGAAGTCTGGAGTCCGTCTGCCCCCTAATGGACAGAAGTTGTAGCAGCTCTCCTGTGAATCAGAATCACTTCTTGCTGGTTGCTTTGGGTTCCTCCAACAATTCACTCTTTGTGCCGCACAGCAGTTCATTAAGATCTTAAAGAATATAACAGATACACGAACAAGGGATCCAAGAAACTAGAATATTCGTGACGTAGAAGACGCAGCGCTCACCTTCTCTCGGGTTTGCTTCGGGCGGCAGGTCATGTGACAGCGGGACGCTCCCGTCGCCATGGTAATGTGTCTGACAGTACAGGTTGTGGCCGTGCATGACGTACAGGTTCCCCGGGATCAGCTTCACGTCACACTCCTGCAGCATCAGCATCATCAGCATCATCATCATCATCAGAAACATGTCTGCTTCTAACATAAACACACAGGTATTTCTTCACCAGGTGTGTGTGTGTGTGTGTGTGTGTGTGTGGATGAAGTTTTTTCATTTAGTTTTCTGTCGATGTGTTTTCGGGTTTAAGCAACAAAGAATATTTTCTTTTTGTGGTTTGGGTGAATATAAAACTTTCACAACATTAAATACGTGTTGGAAAAGAAAACTTCTCCCATGTGTTTGTTGTAAATGCTGATTTTGGGAGCAAACTGTGTAAATGTTTCCGTGGAGACGCTGACCTGGCAGGAGAAGCAGTGCGGGTGGAAGGTCAGCTCACCGGACCTCATGACCAGATCAGACGCCGGGATCGGCTGGAAGCAGCGAGCGCACTGACCGCCTCCGAACATCCTGACGAAACAAAGAAAGTCAGAGAGACAGAAACAGAAACCAGACCGGAGGAAACCTTTAACGTGTGGGACTGTTAAAGGAGCAGTCTGGTGTTTTGTGACATCGTGACGTCGGCGGCGGTGCTGTGGACCTGCAGTAGTCTTGTTGGCAGTAGATGTTTCCGTCCCTCCAGAACAGTGACGGGTGAGTCTGCAGCTCGCACTGACACGCGCTGCAGCGCAGGCAGGCGCTGTGCCACAGCCGGCCCGCAGCCAATAGGAAGAAGCGGTCGCACAGCTGCTCGCCACAGCCGGCGCACGTCATTGGCTCCTGGATGGACACGGCTGTCGGAGCCTGACACGGACAGACACATTTCACTTGTATTGGAGTATTTTCACAGTACTTGTACTCGAGTAAATCTTCCTCCACCTGTCACGCTTACATTATCTACAGCAGCAGCGTCCTCCACCACCGCCGGGCCGCCGCTCAGCTCCGCCCCTTTGGCCTCGTCACCAAGGTCACCGCTGTACAGCAGGTCCTCGAGGGCTCGGTCGTCTGGCGACATCATGATTGTCCTGAGGAGGCGGAGGTGGTAATTATCGGTCCACTCGTTAATCACAGGCCTCATTAGAGAAGTCTATAAATACTCATCATCCACACTGACACACGTGACGTCACAGCCAAGGACCTTCAAGGACCTTCAAGGACCTTCAAGGACCTTCAAGGTTTTTGGTGAATTTGACAAAAATTTAAAATCAAATAAAAAAACATCAAATCCATTTTAACATCTTTAAATCTCCTTTAAAACTCACAAGGTTTTGTTTTTATTGTACAAATGTTTGTTTGTTTTTCTTCTCATCATTATTTTTCTGTTATTATTATTATATTATTAATGTTCTTATTATTATTGTTATACTTGTTATTGATAATATTATTACTAATATTATTGTTATTATTGTTGTCATTATTATTGTTGTCCTTATTATTTTTATTATTATTAATAATAATACGAGCTTTATTTTTATAACAGTTCTTCTTTGTGTTATTATTATTAATGTTATTAGTATTGTTATCGTTATTAATAATATTATTACTACAATTATTATTATTATTACACTTTTGTATTATCACGGTTCCTCTTATTGTGATAATTATCATTGATATTGTTATTATTGCTGCTATTGTAATTATTTTTGATGTTATAATCATTATTGATATTGATGTTATTGTTGTCATCAATGTTTTTACAGTTTTTGTAATTATTGTTGTTGTTTATCATTAATTATCATCTTAAAATCCAAAATGTTACGACCTCAGGTATCAAACATGAAAGACAATAAAGACTTCTATGTTTGATTTATTTTCCATCCAGGTGGACAGTAGAAGAAGGAGGACATGAAGCAGAGCTCACCTGTCCTGCAGAGAGGCTCCTGATTGGTCGTCCACCCTCTAAACCTCGTCAGAAGAAGATCTCACCAGAAAACAAAATGTTCTCCTCCTTTCTTCTCCTCCACGTCTCTGCTCGGCGCCCTCACCTCTCCAGGTGTCTTGTGGTTTTGGGATCAGTGCCCCTCTCTGAGCGCTGACCTGAGATCTGCCTCCATCTCGCTCTCCTCCAATCACAGCCGCAGCATCTCACTGTCCCAGGTGACGCGCCCGGCTCACACCTGTAAACAAGACGCCCAGGTGGCTCAGAGTTCAGGTGAGGTCTGCATGTGATTGGACGCCCGCTGAGCAGATGGGGGGAGGGGGGCTGCTCCCCGGGGACCAATTAAAAAGAAACACAAAGGGTGTTAAAAGACATCTGGGATCAATCCCAGGCTGCAGAGACGGTTTGATCCCTCGACTGGTTCAACAAACTGGTTTCTTCCATCTGACTGTTTGACTGAACAATCACGCCTGAGAACAAAGAGATCAAATATTCACTTCAGACACACAACAAAGATCCTCCTGATTATTTAACAAAGAGTAGAAACACATTAAAATGCTGTTTATTAATATAACTACAATCAGTACAACCCACAGCAGAGGTTACAACACGACATCTACCACATCTCACAGGCTGACTTTGCACTTTTCACTCCATCACATCGGCTAATTTCAATTATACATCGCCGAGACAAACTTACACAATCTTTTTCAATTGTGTAACATCTGCCGAATTTACAAGAGGATCCAAGTTATCAAGAATTTGTCAGAGAGAGAGTTTCACAAAGTTCAGGAAGATTCTCTGAAAGCAACAACTCTGAAAATTGAGGGATTTTTAAAGGGAGTCTGGGGACTTTCTTCAGACGGGGGACAAAGTAGAAGCCCCTTGTTGGTAACTGTTGACTGTATTTGTAAAATAAAATGTTGCAGAGATTGTTGCTTCATAATGTTTCGTAAATTGAATGTAAATGGTGACATCAGTGTAAACAGTGTGTTCAAACAGCTGCTGAATGTTGGCAGGTAAGATGCACTGCAGACACAGAAGCACGCAGACAAACTGACACTTTCTATGAGGAAAGAAACAACTTCATGTGTTAGATTTAATGCTGAATTTACAAGAAGGCACCAATGATTAAGAATCTGTCAGAAACAGCTTTTAATAGAGTTGCTAAAGTTCCTCCTAATACAGCAATTCACAAAATTTAGCATTTTTTAAAGGGAGTCTGGGGACTTTCTTTAGACGGGGGACAAGGAAGAAGCCCATTGTTAGTAACTGTTGACTGTATTTGTAAAATAAAATGTTGCAGAGATTGTTGCTTCATAATGTTTTGAAAATTTCAGTGTAAATGGTGACATCAGTGTAAACAACAACAAACAGCTGCTGAATGTTGGCAGGTAAGATGCACTGCAGACACAGAAGCACGCAGACAAACTGACACTTTCTATGAGGAAAGAAACAACTTAATGTGTTAGATTTAATGCTGAATTTACAAGAAGGCACCAATGATTACGAATTTGTCAGAGGCAGCATTTCACAAAGTTCATAAAGATTATCTTGATGCAGCAATTGAAAAAATTGAGCTTTTTTTAAAGGGAGTCTGGGGACTTTCTTCAGTCAGGGGACAAGGAAGTAGCCAATTATTGCTTACTGCTGTATAGTTGTGCCCCAGAAGATTTATCTGACTGTTTCGATGACCTTATTTTGTGTGTCTTATTTAAAATGATGACGTGAACAGTTTAACAAAGCAGCAATATTAAAAAATCCTAACTATTGTTGCATATAAAGGCCCTTTTTATATGATCGCACGCTGGAAGAAAGTTTTGTATTATCTCCCTGTTTATTGAGAATAAAAAGAATTTAAGTTATTCCAGAATCACTTCACTGTTGATGACCATTGTCTGCAAAATAACATATTGTGAAATTAAGTTTTTTCACTTTATTATTCACTTGTTCAAGAGCAAAAATAAAATAGTTGGATGATTATTTTTAGGGGTGATTATAAAACAGCTCGTCTGCTGTGACAAAAACAACGATGCAGTTTTTTTAGTTTTCAGTCATTTTATTGTCGTATTCTTTTCGGGGTGCAACATAAAAAATAAATCAAAATAAAACAAGAAGAGATTTACAAGAAGAGGACACAGAAGGACAAACATGATATTCTCCATCACTCACCTGCTCGTTCCGTGATGTCACCACACACTGTTACCTGAGGGGCCACAGTGCAGCCGACATGTCTGACAGTGAGCAGCAGGGGGCGCTAACGAGCTTTAAATCAGGACTCCATCAGCGCCTTAAAGCTCCAAATTACAGACTGAATAACAGAGAAACACCTGCTGCCACACTTTTCCTTCTAGGTCTCAAAGATCAAATGAAAGCCGACAGATGAAGTCAGAAATACATAAACAAGAGTTTTTATTATTTTCTGAAAAAAACATGTGAGACGTTTGCTCGACCAACATTTTGTGTAGAAATGATTCTGCACTCTGCTGCATGTGGAACATTTATCTATGACTTTATTTACATCAAAAAGAACAAAAAAAAGAAACCAAACAGAAACTCCTGAGCTGCTGTTCTGGAGAACCTGACGTCAAAAACTGACTGAAATGCTGCAAATATCAGCGTCCAGGGACGCAGGAAGATTTGGTGCTGACAGTGCAGCAAACGACTTGAGTGGCCGGAAAAAACGTACACAGTCTTCTTTAATTTTGTAACATTTGCCGAATACACAAGAGGACCCAAGTTATTAAGAATTTGTCAGAGTGAGAGTTTCACAAAGTTCACAAAGATTCTCTGAACGCAACAACTCACAAAATTAAGCATTTTCTTAAGGGAGTCTGGGGACTTCCTCCAAGGGTGGTAAAGAAATAGCCTATATCGGTTATTGTTTAGTTGATATGTCAATAACATGTTTCTTCTTTCATAAATGGAGTGTAAATGGTGAAATCAGTGTAAACAGTGTGTTCAAACAGCTGATCAATGTTGGCAGTCAAGACTTAGCACTTTAGACACAGAGGCAGACAGGCTGGTACAAAGTGACACTTTTTACAAGGAGACAAACAACTTCATGTGTTCCACTTAAAGCCGAATCAACAAGAAGGCTCCAAAGATTAAGAATTTGACAGAGACAAGATTTCACAACATTTCTAAAGTTTTTCTTAATGCAGCAACTTCTAAAATTGAGTGTTTTTTTAATGGAGTCTGGGAATTTTCACCAGGGGTTACAAAGAAGTTGCTTATATTGGTGACTGTTTCCTACTTTTTTGAAAATGTGATTTGTTTACGGTCAATAAAATGTTGTGGTCGCTCATTATTTGAGTGTAAATGATCAAATCGGTTAAAACAGTTAAGACATGCTGCGACAAACTGACACTTTTTGCAAGAACAGAAACAACTTAATGTCTTATATTTAATGCCGAATTAACAAAAAGACAAATGTAATTAAGAATTTTGCATTGACAACATTTCATGATGTTTATGAAGTTTCTCTTGATGCAGCAACTCACAAAATTGAGTGATTTCTTAAGGGAGTCTGGGGACTGTCTCCAAGAAGTGGCCTGTATTGGTAACTGTTTACAGCATTTGTACAAAAACATTCTCAGACTGCTTTTAATTGTTGTTAATGACAAGATGTTATACTGGTTATTAAAATTATTACAAAAACATGAATACTGCGCACCTTTATTATGACATCATCATAAAACCTGACCTCTCAGCTGTGACTGACTTCCTACGTCACTGCAGCTTCATTTACAAACCAAATCCATCAGCACAGGCAGACGAGAGGCAAATATGCGTTTTTTGTAGGTGAACTGACCCTTTAAATATAGAGGAAGTGGGAGGAGTCACACTTTAAAGCAGGAAATATAAAAGAAAGGTGAAGAGACTGTACAATCTACAGTAACATACTGATAACTGACCTCTATACACATGAAACAATACGTCTTCATCTCCTCGAGTGAGAGTTACAATGAGTGTGTGTTCTCGTGTGTGTGTGTGTGTGTGTGTGTGTGTGTGTGTGTGTGGGTGTGTGAGTGTGTGAGAGAGTGTGTGTGTGTGTGTG
Source organism: Sparus aurata (assembly GCF_900880675.1). Taxonomy (NCBI): domain Eukaryota; kingdom Metazoa; phylum Chordata; class Actinopteri; order Spariformes; family Sparidae; genus Sparus; species Sparus aurata. Next base: position 1,394,107 of record NC_044189.1, on the reverse strand, counting down.
TTTAGCAGTCCTTTATCTTCTTCTTCTTCTCTCTCTCTCTCTCATCCTCTGATTGGAGGACTGAAGGCTGCCGGTCTCATCTTCATCTCAGTGAACGGGATGGAGTGGTCTTTTCCTTTCCAGGAGGTCCAGATCACACCCTGTGACACACACACACACACACACACACACACACACACACACACACACACACACAGATGTTAGACAAATCAAAACAAAGGTGCCCTCCTACTTTTACTCGCTGTGTCATTGTCGTATTTGGCCTGAAACATGTTTTCATCATGTTTACACTTTCAAAATAAAAGCACAACTGAAACACAACGTCTGGCAGCTGCAGGAGAGGTTGAGGTGTCCAATGTTGGCTCCTCAAGAGGATCACTTCAGTTCGATTTAGTGCCACAGAACATGTTTGTTATGTGATGTTACCTGGTGTTTGACGTCGATGCCGTACAGGCCGTTGAGGTTCGCCTCGTGGCAGTTCTTGTACCACCAGCCTCCTCGGTACGACATGGCGCAGCGGGTGATGAACGGCGCCGGGTCGCGGTCTCTGGTGGAGAACACTCTGTTGTTGTGATAACTGAGGGAGTCGCCTGGAAACATGAACAGAGAGGAGACGAGAGGAAGAGACGGTTTTAAATAATCCTTCCAGGAGACGTTACAGGAACCAGGACCGCTTCAACACCTGTCAGCTCCTCTCACCTGCGGTGCCGCTGTATCCGCCCACACTCAGCCTGTAGTTCCTCTTCGCCACCTCGAACGTCGAGTACTTAGCGAACACTGACTCGTCTTTGTCTCGCAGGTCGACACGCAGAGTCATCCTGGTCATGGTGGTCAGGTTGTGGAGGTTGTCGAGGCCTGAAGCAGCAGGAGACAAACGTGACTTCCTGTTTGCTTCAGATTCACGTTTAAATAACCTTGTTTGAGTTTTAATGTGTTATTTAAAGGACAAAAGAAGACAGCGTCTCTCTCACCGAGCCAGAACTCTCCACTCAGATCTCCAAATCCTCTCACGTAGTCCTTCCAGCCTCTAAAGAAATCCACCGAGCCGTCCTTCCTCCTCTGGAACACCTGCAGACAGGAAACAGAACACAGACCAGACTCCACTCAGAAAAACCTCCATTTAACCCGAGGACACATGTCACCGATCCACCGATGTCCTCGTACCATCCAGCCTCCTCCGTCCGTCTCCATGTCGCAGTAAACCATGATGGAGGTCCCGGGCTTCCCCTGAGGGAAGATCTCCACCTCGCCGGATGTCCGGATGCCGTTGAGCAGCTCCTGAGAGCAGTCTGTGGGGAAGGGGAACCTCAGGGTGCCTGAAGAGGAAGAGGAGGGTTTTATCTCTTCATCAGTGAATCACACGACAGTAACGCAACATGTGTGCAGCTTTTATTACCGGTGGTGAAGTCGGTGACAATGGCAGAAGTGTACCGTCCTCCCGTCTCCGCCTGCAGCTGCACCGTGTACTTGGATGCCGGGTGAAGTCTGGTCAGGTTGTACTCTGTTACCGAGGCGTCCACAATCACTTCCTGTGAAGGATGAAGCACAAAGACAAGAGATGTTCGTCCACGGAGACAGTTTAGAGTTCTAATGAGCAGAGATACGTTAAAAACATCAGAGAAACAGAATTAACTGATCATAACATGATTTAAACGCTCTTCTCACCTTCATTTCTTGGCCTTCCGTCTGATAGGTCAGTCTGTAACTGCCTACGGGATTTGAGGGTGGTTTCCACGACAACAGGGCGGTGCGAGGCGTCACATCGCGGGCCTGGAGATCACCGGGCCTGTCGCCGTCACCGCCAGAGCCTGGAGAGGAGGAGGAGGTGAGAAAACACATGATAATGATGGTTTATGGTGTGTGTGTGTGTGTGTGTGTGTGTGTGTGTGTGTGTGTGTGTGTGTGTGTGTGTGTGTGTGTGCGTCCTGACCTCTGGCGGTGGTGAAGGTGGTGGTGGCCGGCGAGCTCTCCCGGCTGCCCAGCTGGCTGGTGATGGTGACGGTGTAGGTGGTGGATCCTTCCAGACCGCTCAGCTGCTGCTCGGCTGCGTTCCCAGACACACTGACCCTCAACTCTGAACCTAATCACACACACACACACACACACACACAGATACAGGGTCAGTGATGCAATGTAACTAAGTATACTCCACCACATCAGGAGTATCTTACCCGTCCCGGAGCCATAAACGATGGAGTATTTATCAATGGCTGCCAACGCTGGACGCCACAACAACAAGGCTTTGGAGTCGGTGACGTTTACAGCCCGCAGGTCTGTCGGCGGGTCAGGTACTGAGAGAGAAACACAGAAAGTCTTTATTATGTCGAATCTGCACCGAACTGTGAAACACTGAAAGAAACAAAAGAGTTAAAAATCAACTAAAGAAGACAGAGAGGATTTCACACTGATGGTTTGGTTTGACGACTGTTTGGTTTGTCAGCGATAGGAACGGAAAAAAAGACATTTTTAAAAACACAGAGCGCTGAACAGATCCAAGACCAGCTCCTCTGAGGATACAAACTCAGACTGTTTCCAGATTCAACACCTGCTACAGACATTACAGAAGACTCAAGAAGAGAAACTGATAAAAACATTCAGGTTTGTGACAGAATCTATTCAGCCTGTAATCATCGTGCTGTCCTTTATTTATTATTTAGAAGGATTCAGCGCCCCGTACTGAAGCTTTATACCTGAATCAAGTTACAACAAAACAAACTGCAGCACTCACGTGTCATGGCCAAGTCTTTGATTGGATCGCTCTCGTCCAGTCCGAGGATGGAGATTACGCTGACCTCGTAAGTTGAACCAGGAGAGAGTCGCGTCAGGCCGAGGGTGGAGTCGTCTTTGTCCACGGACACCGACACCGGCTCACCTGTGGGGACAATTAGCAGTTAGCTTGCTAACATGTTGAGGCCTGCACACACCTATTTTAAAGGACACCTTAAATAAACCTATAAATCTGAATGTTGAATAAAACATGACATCGGTTCTCACCATCCTCCGTGTGGGTGTAGGTGACCTTGAATCCACTGATGGGACTCTTGGGTTTGGTCCACGACACCGTCAGAGAGTTTTCTGTCACCTTGCTGAAGATGATGTTGGTGGGAGGCTCCGGGCCTGAACGGTACGAAGAACACCATGAGAGGTGAGTGAAAGCACGAGAGGATAGGAAGGAAGTGCAGCAAAAGAGGAAGAGGGAAGAAGAAGAAACTGACGGAATAAGACGGCACGCAAAGATTTCAGATATTCGAGAGAAGAGAAAAGACAAACTGAAAGAGTGAAAACAGTGTGTACATTATCACTTATTCATATTAGTGCTCCGTGAGTGAGTTTGTGTGTATATATGTACAGTGCAAACATATATACAGTATACAAATCATATACAGACATAAAGTCAATTAATCATAACGATCAGACGCAGGTGATGGATCCTGGACAGCAGCGAAGGAAAGAAGGATGAGATTTAATAGTTAGCCGGTCGCTCAAACCTGAAAATGAAAGCGTGGCAGGAATGAACAAAAACAAAAGGAAGAAGAGTGGACAACTTTACAGGACGAGTGAACAAATACAGTCAGATATTAAGACAACGCAGTCAGAAGAGCTGAAAAGTGAAGAAATTATTCTGTGGACGTATTGTTTTAATTTAGTTTCCTTGTAAAAAACAAAATAGGACAAAACTGTAAGACGTCTGGTCCGTTCCTTTGTTAATGTCTCAGTAGATGTACACATTTTCATTACAAGGAAATACTAGACTCTGATTCTGATCCTGTGAAGTTAAATATTTACCATCAAGTGAAACCTGTTTAATCATAAAAAATATCCACATTATTCTTTCTGGGAAGGATTAAAATGTGCACCGATGCAGTTGGGTGTGAAGGTGGAGACAGAGACCAGCCGTGGTCTTACCCTGGTCTGGGTGAGAGGTGATGGGTGTCAGTGAAGCTGGCTGTTAGCTTACCCTGAATGAGAGAAGACCAGAGCAGCAGTGAATGAACTGTGTTGTTATGATGTTACTGATGTTATCTCATGTTGATGTCAACTCAAAAACTACACTGAGTGGTTCTCAGTCTGTTCTGCAGCCCTACAAGTCATTTATTGATGTGGCTTGTAGTTGAGTTTGTGTGTTGCAAATAAAGAATAATTAAAGTTTGATTGCTCAACATATACTTACATACACATCACTCTTAAAGTTGCGTGACATGAACGTTATGTGACAATACGTCCATGAGTTAGCTAACAAACGCATCCGGATTCCTCAGTCATGGATTAAAGCTGCGTGAGTGGAATATTGAAATGGCTAAAAGTAAAAAAAATAATAAAATAATAGTTGAGAGGTAAGTGACAACGCTGACCCCAACTAGTCCGGTCAGATTAACTCAATATATAGGAGGAGTCTGAGTCAGCAGGTCGCCAGCGCCAGTGGTGGAGCTGGTTGGCGCCACTTCTAGCAAGAAAGTAAAAAGACATGACCACGCTAGCTGTCTCAGTCTGGGATTCGCTGCAGCTCTTTCACTGTTTTTTTCACTGGCATTTACAATTGCTCCCATTGAGAGGTATAAGTGAGGCAGTGTGGGAGGTAACTTGGTCTTATCCATAAAGTAAAGAAAATTAAATAAAGTCAGATCAAGTGATTTTTAAAAAAAGATGGAGGATACCCTGTGTGCAGCAGTGCTATTCTCCTGGGTACACAAACCACAGTGGATCAAATAAATGAATAAATAAATAAAATAAAAGGAAATCAATATCAAACTGACTACTACTTCATACTTGGGCTCTGTATATGGACGTCACACTACTTCCTGCATTGTCACTGACCAGGTTTCCATCCAAATGTAACACAATTTTTAACTTAAGTTTCTGTTTTGAATTTTAAGTTAGCTAAATTGCACAGACTACAGGTAACTAAGTTAGCCAACATGCTAAAGACAACTGAGAGTTAACGTGCAACTACAAGCCACTGTAAACTAGTTACATTAGCTAGTGCACAACTTAGCTTGCTAAAAATGTGAGAAGCTATGTCAATGCACATCTGAGGTTTGACATTAAATACATTTGTTTGAATTGTTCAGTGTTGTTAATGTATGATTCTCCTTCATTTGAGTGTTTCAGCCTCATGAAATCTGACAAATGAGCGCACAAGTAAAGCATTAACACGAAACACAACAGCTTAATGGGCATTTTGAACATTAAGATTAACTGATGACAAACAAAACAGGTTATGTGATTACCGACCCAGTGATTAAAGGACAAATACATGAAGTGAAACTGTAAATCACAAGCTTACAGTTTGCAAGAGCAACACAGCGCTTGAGCTCCGGAAATGAACATGGAGGAAGCATTTAGTGGGTGAGCAAACTGAAGACAAGTGACGTTTAATAAATGGTTTTTCGTGTAAATCAGCACAAGAAACGGAGATATAAGATGTGTGCAACAGTTTTCTTCACAACATTCACAGCAATGTTGTAGCATTGTACAGTAGTACTTAATCTTGTTCTACTGTCACAATGGCTTGTACCTGTACTGATGACAAGCTTGTGCAGTTTGGACAGAAGACCAGAAGACCCCTTTCCAAGCAAAGTCACGGTGTACTCGGTCTGACGAGGCAGATTCTCGAACTGGAAGGAGCGAGCTGTACCAGGAAGAACTTTTTTAAAGGTTTCGTCACTTCCTGTTTGCGGCTTGGCTGTTGGAACTTGTGTACTTTCAGGAACTCTATTTTCATCTTCAGCTCTTCCATTTTCTGCTTCTTTGATTGGTTTAAGACTTACTTGCCTGTCTTCCTGATCATCCTTAAGCTTTGGCCCTTTTGTAACTTCTTTCTTTGTCACAACAAAGTTTTTGTACTTCCCTTCTGGCGAGTCCCACGTGAGTGTAAATCCATCAGAAGTCCGGTTTGTCACTCCCACATTGTCCAAAGGTTCCCTCGTGACTCCGGAAGAAGAAACATCTGATCCCGTCAGAGGCTTGGGATCAGGACTTCTTCTCTGATCAGTTTCACTGTCAGTCGGTCTTTTTGTAGTGTAATTTGTTTTTTGGCTCCCACTGATGTAGTGTCTCATTGGATTCATTCTTGTTGGTGGTTGTCTCTTTGGAGGTGTGACCGGTCTTGTGGTCTTAGGGCCTCCATGTCTTGAATCAGAAGTTTGTTTCACGGTGGGTCTACCTCGATTTGTATAACCAGGTGTTTTACCAGCAGTTATCCTCTTTTTATGGACTTCAGAATCAGTTTTAGAATCTGGGCTTCTTGTTTCTTCTTCCCCAGATTTGATCGTTTGGATTGGAGCCTTGTCCCCCAGTTTGACGACTCGTTTTGAGGCTCCTTGTCTTGAATCAGGAGTTTGTTTCAAGGTTGGTCTACCTCGAATTGTTGGACCCGTCATCTCACCAGCATTGATCTTTTCTTTATGGACGTCAGTGCTAGAATCTGGGGTTCTTGTTTCCTCTTCCCCAGTTTTGGTAGTTTGGGCGGGAGCATTGTCCCCCCGTTCTGAGACTGGTCTTGAATCAGAAGTTTCTTTCAAGGTAGGTGTACCTTGACTTGTAGAACCAGTATTCTCACCAGCATTGACCCTCTCTTCATAGATATCAGATTTAGAATCTGGGCTTCTTGTTTCTTCTTCTCCAGATTTGATACTTTGGACTGGAGCATTGTCCCCCTGTTCTGAGGCTTGTCTTGAATCAGAAGTTTCTTTCAAGGTGGGTGTACTTTGACTTGTAGTACCAGTACTCTCCAGTTCCCCAGTTTCTGTAGTTTGTACTGGAGTATTGTCCGCTAGTTCTAAGACTGGTCTTGAGATTCCTTGTCCTGAATTTGAAGTTTGTTTCAAGGTTGAGTCAGAGTTAGAATCTGGGGTTCTTGTTTGTTTTTCCCCAATTTTGATAGTTTGGACAGGAACACTGGCCCCCCGTTCAGAGACTAGTCTTGGACTGGACACGTGTTTTAAGGATGGTCTACCTGGATTTGTAGAACCAGGATCTTCACCAGCATTGAGCCTCTCTGCTTGAACGTCAGAGTAAGAATCTGGGGTTCTTGTTTCTTCTTCCACAGATTTTAGTGTTTGGACTGGAGCATTGTCTCCCCCTACCAATTTGTTAGTCTGCTCTCTAAGGGTAGGGTCAAAGCCTTCTGTTTCTGCAGTTAGGATTACTTCTGAGACAACTTTTTCTCCTGATTGATTTATTTGTACTCCTTGGGTAGGAATGGGGGCCCCTTGCTCTACGGATTGGTTATCTGGGATTTCAGGGGTATTACTCTTTTCTAACTGACTGGTTTGACTTCTAACATACGTGCCACTACCTCCATTAAGCTTTCTGCCTGGGAAAGGCTTGCGCACAGGACCTCTGTATGGATGCTGAGGCGGTCTTAGGTTTGTGCGGTTCTGGTTTGGGTAACGACCACCATACAACCGACGGATGTAACCAACTTTGGTGTTTGGCTCATGGGAGGAAGGCTCTGCGCTTCCTCTGAGGGTCTGACTGACCTCCGTAGACATGCTTGTCCCAACTTTGTCTTCATTTGCCTCTCTGATTTGCTCTGTACCCTCAGCTGGATAGGATTCTTTTGATCCAGGAGGAGGTAACGTGGCTAACAACTCAGAGGAAGATACCTGCTCTTTCCTTGTTTCTGATGCAGAAATTAAAGGTTGAGAGGGAGGAGGAAGCAGCCTCGAAATTGGACGAGTTCGGTTCCAAAGAGGTCCAAAGTTTGGATTTCGCAGGTATCCCCCTTTTAGAGGAGTACGACGAAGTGGAGTTCGACCTCTTTCTGTTGGCACCTTTTTCTTGTTTTGTTCGACTCCACTGGATGCAGGTTTAGTTGCCCCATCTATGTCTCCACTTGTATCTCTTGCTGGTACATTGACCTCAACTGATGATTCCTCTGAAGCAGATGAAGATGTTGAAGACAATGATTCACCTGTGGATGTATGTCTGGTCTCCGTTTCTCTTGCAGGGAGGAGGTTCAAATTAGGGGTTGGGTGAGGAGTTCTCAAATGAGGATGGGTTTTGTTCTGAAACCACCCAATGTTTGGTTGAGGACGACGTACATATCCAGATGTGCGGCGGAAAAGAGGTACGCCAACTTTTCCTGAGGGTGGCACTTTTCTGTTTTTGGGTGAAGCAACATCAGTCGTACTTTTGCTGTAATCAATATCTGGTTCCTTGCTTCCAACTGAATCTGATTCGTCTGAGCTGGAAAAGGATGCTGATGTTGATGGTGCTGCTGAAGGTGATTCAGATGATGATGGTGGAACACCTGATGACGACAATGACAACGGCTTAAATCCACCTAAAATCTGCATCCTTACTTTTTCTGCATCAACAGAGAACTTTGATGGTTGGGCCAGGTGGTGGACAGAAAATGTTGTGATATTCAATTTGTCAAAAGTGTCCTTCACAAGTTTATGTAAAGGATCTGGTGAATAGTCGACGTCATCTGTTTCAGAGGAACCTTGATTTGAGCCTGATGTCTTTCCTCCCAGCACTGTTCCATCGCCTCTACACCCACTGCCTCTGTCCTTCAGAGGTAATCTGACATGTGTCACTTTAATCTTATTCAGACATTTCTTCTCTTGGCTTTGAACAGTCCCAGTAGGCCCAGAAGACACTGGGGCAGTGTCATTCTCATTGCTTGCCGTGCCAACAACATCTGGTTGCTCTTTGGTGCCAAGAGTTTGTCCCTCTGAGCTAGTTTGTCCGCTTGTCACTGAATCAGTCCCAGACATTGAAGCTGGATTTTTGGCATCTGCTCTCTCAGTGCTTGATGTCTCTACCCTTGGGTCTCTCCCAGTCAAAGCTAATGTCTTATTTCTTAACATGGGGACACCTGGTTTAGTTTTCTTGGGTACTATTGGTACCTTCCCTGGGTTTTTTTTTAAAGGACCTGGGCCAAACCTTCTTGCTCCAGGTACAACTCTGGTTGTGTTGAAACGGAAAGAGCCTGGAACATTTGGCTTCTTGGAAAATGTGGGCCTAGTGCCATTTGTTGCCGTATTTCTGCTGACCAGAGGTTTATTTCTTGCAATCACAGTGGCTGATGAGTCTTTGTTGGGTGTGTCGGAGTCGGCCTCACTCCCATCCTCCCTCCTTCCCTGTCGGTCAAACTCTTGGTCTCTGTTGCTGACATCTTGTCCAGGTCTAACAGGACCCTGCATGGTCAAAGCTGCCATGGTAACTGTTGGTAATGGGAGTGAGCATTTTGATTCAGTGTTATGGTAATAATCCAGAAGAGATCATGTCTAATAAAGGAAGAAAAGCAGTTTTAATGCAATCAAACAACTCAGGGCAGTGGTATCCATGAGGAACCTGCAGGGAGAAGATTGAAAAATATAATTAATGTGAAGTTTGGACGGATGAATTCAACATGCTGGTGTCTGTGTCACTGTGGAGAAGGAAAATATCATGACTGAGCTCAAGCAAATGGAGCAGTTAAAGGAATACTCTCTACATTATTTTTTCTCTGGCAGTGTTGAGGCTGCACCTCACTTTATTAACTTTAACAGTAACGTTTATAATGTGTTTTATATGATGTTTTCCACTGAATTATGAGGTGTCAGGACTCATAAAGCTTCACTGGCTGGAGCCAGTCTGTTCTCACCTGATTACAGTCAGGGCAAGAAACATTTGACTTGTTCACTTGTTCAAGCATCCTCAAATTTATCTTGATATGATATGGTTTTTTTTTGTTGTTTCTTTGTGGTACAAATCCCTATTTGAGTATGTGTCCCCATTTATTTTCCACACTATGTCCCTTTGTCTTATTTCTACCTTTAACCTTGGAATTATCACATCGATTTCCAAGTTTGCTGGACTGTCTAACAGGATTTCCATCAAGTTGAAAGTGAGGGGATACGGCTGAAGTTATTCTATATTGTTGTTATTTTGGACAAATCCCATGTAAGAGAACTTTCGGACACCTGAACACTGTCTGTGGCTCTCAGCTCCAAACACACCGGTTCCTTCTGAAGACGTAAATTTTAAACAGCTTTAATGGAATTACTTTTACGTTTTATTTAATCCCTGGTAATTTGTCAGAATGGTCTTACAGGTGCAGTGTGAGGGATCTTTTGGCAGAAATGGAATAAAATCTTCATAATTATATATTAATAACTAGTAGTAATTAGTACAGGTGCTGGTACCAATAAATCCTCCACAGCGGACCTGAAAATTGGAAAATAAATTCAAGTAACTGACGTCAGCAGTTCAGTGTCGTTGGTCCTACTCACCTGGAGTAACCTGAGTGGTTGCAGGTTTACTCCGACTCGAGCCCTTCTCCGCTGTGAGTATGATGTCATACAAACGCCCCGCCTCCAGCTGCTGGATGTGGGCGGAGTTTTGGTCAGATGGGACGGTGATTTCCTGACTCCTCCCTGCTCCGTCGTTGGGTGTGACGGTCAGGCGGTATCTGTCAATCTCACCCAGCGACTGCTCCCATTGGACCACGGCTGATGTCGTGGTCGTCTTGACAACTTGGAGGTTTGTGGGACCAGAAATCACTAAAGAAGAAGAAGAAGAAGAAGAAGAAGAAGAAGGACACAGTGTTTTTATTTCTCTACCTGGTGAAGTGGGTACTCACACTTTTTTCAGCCTAACTTTTTTTCCTGGCTCGGCACGTTTCCTCCTCTTTACTCTCTAAACTCACAGCTGCCACAGATAAAATCTTCCCCAGGAAGGGCAGCGGGAGGGAAATGTTTAAATTAAATCTGCCAATTTGACTATTTGAGCCGCTCACACCGGCCAACATGTAGGTCAGAAACTCAGTCTTCTAATGAGTACACCTGAAACTGCACTTTTACTGGGAGGGTTTTCATTTCTAATCATTACTATCAACTGCAATATATCTGCCACGTTTGATGAATGTATTGAGGATATTTAGGACATTAAAAGGACCAGTTCAACACATTTTTTTAAAAAACAAATTAAAAACTTTCATCCAGGTTTCAGAACTATTTTCTCTTGTCTCCTGCTGTTTCTCTGAGTGACAAGAGAAACACAGAACCGTGTCTGTTGTATTAAATCAAGGACAAACTCACGGGTCATGAACTCAGCAGAGCTCGCGGTTCCCCTCCGGCCTTCGATCTCTCCGGTGATGGTGACGGTGTACTCCTGACCGGCTGCCAGCCCCGTCTGGGTGAAGGTGGTCAGGCTGCCCTCCACCTGCACACTGATCTGCTGGTCGCTCTCCTTCTGTTTGGGTCAGACGAGAAAAAAAAAACGAGAGGAAAAAAAGCAGTTTAAATAAAGTTCTTTCTTCATTTTACAGCTTTTTTCTGTCACAGTCGGAACGTGTTGTCAACTTTAATCCATCACAGTTTAAAAAAGGTTACATTGACCAACAGAGGATCATTAACTCCATTAAATCTCTGAACTGGTTGCTGATTTGAGTTGCACTCTGGCTTCAGATCAGATGTCAGAGAAAAAAACAAACACCAAACCCTCAGAATAATAATAAAGAATCAGGATGCAGTCGTCCTGATGAGTCTGATCAGACTGAGTGGAAACACTGAGCTGTCTGCAGGGCATCAACATACACACACACACACACACACACACACACACACACACACACACATAAACATACACACACACACACACACACACACACACACACTAATCCAAAATCAGACTTTACTGAAGCAGAACACAAACACTCCAGAGGGGATTCAGTGATGTCACCGAGATGTTTTGTTTCTTGCCATCACAAACTTCTTCATGTGATTGAAGGTTGACTTTAAATATTCAGTGATTGCTGGAACCATAAAGAGACACTGGATCTAATTTAAAAACCTAGAAATACAAATTAAATCAGTTAAATCAAATTTAAATGATTAAAACGAGGCGCTGCTTCAACAGGAGAGCGTTCAGAGTTTACAAAATGAGAGTATTTGGAGTTTTGCACACATTTTTTTAAACAGCTGATGTTTTCTGAAGGTTTCCAACGTCCAAAATAAACTTTAAATACGTGGCTTAGTTTTAAATAGTTAATGAGCACCAACAGTCACAAACTGGTGGCTGCAGACTGAATTAGTCGTAGTGCTGCTGCCACCAGAGGCTGTTTTCATGACGCAGCGACTGAAGACATCTGAAATGAAACATTTCTGTCTGCTGCAGTTACGTTTCTGCTCTGTGAATAACTTCTTCTGTGGTCTCCAGACCAACCTGAAACCAGAAGAGAGAAACTTACATAGTCCACTTTTGGTTTTAGCAATTTGTTTATCTGTATCTTGTTGTCATGACGTCATGTTGAATATAGCATAGAGTAACGACACAATCAGCGTTAGATTGTTTTCCACAAACCTAACTTTCACTTTGCTGTTGTCTCTGCTGGGAAAACAATAAAAGCTGAGTGGTGATTCAGTCCGTCTGGCAGCACTTCTGTCTGCTTTCACATGAACAACCTCACGTTATGTCCTGTTTTTTGTCAGTTTCTGCTCTGAGGACAACAGAACAGACTCAGTTCTCTTCGTGACAGCAGCACCGACAGTAACACCAGCCGTTAACACTTTAAAGAAAGTTTGGTGGAAGTCACCGAACCTGAGCGAGAAAGGTCTGTTACAAAACCTTTATATAGATCACAACCAGCTCTTTTAACCCTTCAGTTTCTGTGCAGATCAGGTAAACAAACTATAAAACATGAATCTGCGAGCTGTAGACGTGCTGGTAGGTGGATTTTCTTATGTTTGGACAAAAGCCAGGCTAGCTGTTTCCACCTCTTCTGATTCTTTACGCTAAGCTAAGCTAAGCTAAGCTAAGCTAAGCTAAGCTAACCAACTGCTGGCTAAAGCTTTATATACACAAAATTGGTGTTAACCTTAAAACACTCAGCAAGACAGCAAATAAGTGCATTTCCCCAAAATGTCTCCTCTAAGACAAACGAAACCTTTTGATATTTATTTGTTAGACAGCGACCTCTAGTGGCTTTAATTATTATTACGGCAGCAAAGGAGGTAGTCAGGTGACACAGCATCTGCATCAACTTACATCTTGTACATATCTTAACTTATACAGCTCATATTCAGTGACATACTTGAGCCCAAACTTTGGTCTCTTTATAAACATTAAGAGTTTAGTTTCGGTGCCTGATCCAAACCAAACTCTGACGTTAACTACATGATGTTAAGCTCCAGTACAATGTAATTCTGGGAGTCACTGGCACTTGAACTAATCAGTGGTTGAGACATGAGGACTTGATTTAATTGATTGGAGTTCAGATGTGTTAGTTGCTGCTGGTTTGGCCCAGCTTCACCACCTTCAGACTAAAAAACATGTTTTTAACACGAGACAACCAAGAGGAAATATCCGAGGAGTGAACAGTTCCTCTTGTATCTCTGATTACCTCCAAGTCATTACGGACTGTGTGGTGACTCTGTGTTCGGTGTAAAGCCGAGGCTGACTCATCAATTACTCAGCTGGGAGCTTTTGGTTCTCTGATGTTTTCCGGCCCGTCTAATGAATGGATACCGTGTTGTAAACCAAACGGACCGCAGCCGGTTGCCATGCTGGTCACTGTTTTGGCTGCCTCAGAGGTCGTTCTGGATCAAAACGCTTTCGTCCATTTCCATACAAATGAGGGTGAGATCACTCAGACTGACCCGACAGTAAAGTCACGATGCGCTCTAAAACCAGTCGAGGCTCGGTGGCGTTCAGGGACGACACAGGGAGGTCCGACTGAGCCATCGAGTGACTCTCAGTCTGCAGGTTTACAACGGAAAATTAATCTAACGTCTCCGCAGGACGACTTTCTCTCTGCTCGGCTCCACTGTCATCAGCTGGATGACAACAGGGAGATACGACGGCCAGCAGAGTCAAACATGTTCACATCCAAACTGTTGTTTGTAAAGATGCCTTTAATTAATAAGACTTTTAAGCTCTATTTGGAAAAGAGCTTGAAGATGTCAGAGGTTGACTGTGTTTAAAATATCATGTCATGCTTTAAGATGGCGACCGACTGAATGACATTTCCAAAGTGTGAGTATTTGATACAACACTCAGAAAAATCAACTCTTATAAACTGGACCTTTAATCTGTCAGGTTATTTCTTAAGAAAGTAAGAATCCTGAAGGGCAAAGTGAATACTACATCATCAGAGCGTAGAGACAGGATATTTTCACGTTACTCTGTGAACTGAGGATTTATTTGGACCGAACCAGAGAGGACTGTGGAGACAAACCAACACTGTTCTGGTGACTTTAAATCAGTTTATGTGTGTTTCATGATGAGCTAACGAAGCAATTAATCTTGTCTTACTTCAGTAAACAAGAGAAACTTGAAATCAGACGGTGTATCGTTGTATTTGGTGGTCAGGAAGGAAAATAGGCATCAAAATATTTCCTTTCTGGACATTTTGTGAGTTTGTTTTGTTGATTTATTAGATTAAGTAGTGAACCGGCTGCTTTTACATCTTCAGGCTGAACTAGTTAAACAGTTAACGAGGTGATTAATCTTGTCTAAGTTCAGCGAAAGAGGAACGTGAATTCAGACGGTGGACAGTGGAATTCTCTCTGGACATTTTGTGTTTATTTTAATTATTTATTAGACTAACTAGCAGAACGACGGAGGCTAGCTGGTTAGCATGCTAACTTCTGTAAATGTCTTTCACAGAACGTCAACACTGTTGCTTCTTCGGTCTTAAAGTAATTTTCTCAATGTTTCAAACTCTTTTACAAATTCTTTCTTTCTTTCGCTCTAACATATATGTAACTCAGCGTAAACATCACATAACTTCAAATGCAGCACATTTAATGCAGCGTGGAAAAACATAAAGAGCCATTTAAAGGTTTATATATGAGAGTTTAACAGAGTTGTTGGACAAAAGAGTTCATCAACAATAATTGTGATAATTAACTAAATATTTAAATCCTTTATGGAGCAAAATTGCCAAATGTTTTTGGATCCGGCCTCTCAGATGTGACGATCAGCTGACTGTTTTTGTGTTTTTAATACGACTGTAAACTGAGTTTCTTCAGGTTTTAAGACTGTCGGTTGGAGAAAAGAAGGATTTTTAAGACGTGTGAGGAGCAGTTTCTGAAAGTTTACAGTGCAAATGTTTCGGGTTTTTTTTACTGATTAATAACAAAGAAACCAACAACATCATAATTACTAACAGGCCTGAAACTCTGCTGACAGTGTGCTGCTGTGAACAACATTTTGAGGAAGACGAGATCGATGATGTCACCAGGAAATAATAAATATCTGGAGGAAGTAAACTCCTGAATGTTGTTGTTGTTGTTTATCTGTTCGTCTCGTAATCATCTCTCCCTCCCTCTCTCTCTCTCTCCCTCCTCTCTCTACCTCTCTCCTCTCCCTCCCTCTCTCTCTCTCTCCCTCCCTCTCTCCCTCTCTCCTCCTCTCTCCTCTCTCTCTCTTCTCTCTCTCTCTCTGTGTCACAGCTGTGAGCGAGCGGTGATGTCATCTCTCTGGCAGCCGCCATGTTTTTGACAGTGTTTACATGTTTCCGTGGCAGCAAGCATCCCACATCTGCATCCCCTCCCTCCCTCCTCCCTCCTCCACCTCCCTCCACCACCTCCCAGCGCTCTGTTCATTCACCGCTCTTCTGGTTTCATTCTCTGAATTTTCTTCTCTTCTTCTTCAGTTTCTGCTCGTCGGCTGCAGATTCTCACGATGTGACAGCTGCAACGAGTCGTCCAAACTAAACGTCTCTGCCTTCCAATGCTGTCACGAACTGATACACCACAACAAGAGTTCACCCTCTTCTTCCTCTCTTTCTTCTCCTCCTTCTTTTTCTCCTTCTTTTTCGTCTTCTTCTCCTCCTTCTTTTTCTCTTTCATTTTCTTTTTCCATTTCTTCTTCTTCTCCTTCTATTTCATCTTCTTTCTCTCTTTCTTTTTCTTCTTTTTCTTTTCTCTTTCTTCTTCTTCTCCTCCTTTTTCTTCTTCTTTTTCTTTTCTCTTTCTTCTTCTTCTCCTTTTTTTCTTTCTTCTTCTCCTCCTCCTGCTTCTTCTCCTTCGTCTTCTTTTTCTGTAATTTTTCCATGTTCATTCCAAAGTTCCAGCAGATAAATGAGGGTAAAGAGAGAAACGGGCCCACCTGAACCTGAACCCTCATGGATCTACATGAAGTCATCTGGTGAGTTCTGGAGAACCAACAGAGGTCCGACATCGTCAGCAGCTTACTGTGACTTATTTACACGACAAAGTCTCTGTCGCGTTGTGTCTCCTGCAGAGTCAGAGTCAAGTGACCTCTCGAGAAATACTTGTGATTGGACGAACCATCTGTCGATCACCTTCGACCAATCAGATCAACAGAAGCGAGAGCTGGAGCCACTCAAAGAGCATCAAGTTTTCATAGAGAGAAGCCTTCAGCATCAGTTCTGGTAGAACTGATGCTACAGCAGCTACGCTAACTTCTGCACTAGCCAACAGTCGCTTCTCCTCCTTTTATTTAACTCCAGTCTCGTCTCTGTGACTTCATGGAGTAAAGACGACGGGTTGTCTTGTGGTTTTCATCACATCCTGTCATCAGTTCCAGTCGTATTCTCTCTGCAGGACTCTGCAGGACTCTGCAGGGCTCATCATCACCACATCCATCCATCCTGTCTTTCCTCTCCGCAGCTTTTGGATCTCGATGTGGATGTTTTCTCTCCGGTCCAAATGTCTCTCGGAGTCATTAGTGAGGTTTAATCCCTCGATGATGTCACTGCGAGGAGATCAAGAAACCCCAGAGCGAGCGAGTGTGTGTGTGTGTGTGTGTGTGTGTTTCATCTCAGTGACACTTTTCATTCGGACTGATTTGGGTCATTAGGACGAGCGTTTCCTTTGTTCTCTGTCCTCTCTTCTCTCATGAATACCGACACAATTAGTCATGTTCCTCTCTACGACGCCTCCTGCCGCAGATCGATCACATGTGTCGGAGAACGGACCGTCACATGTGAAGCCGAGGTTACCGGTTCACGAAGAAAAATGTCACCGCGCTGAAATATCTGAGGGTTCAAAAGCTTTCGGTGATGATCCTCATTAGCTTTGGTGACTCAGTAACATCTGGAAACACACACGATACAAAGCTTCGAGTCATATCGTCGATATTGATCTCATGATGTAAACACACTCAGAAAGAGGCGCCTGACATCTGCAGAACTTGCCTGAGAATTCTCCTGTTTTTAAGTTTCTTTGGTTTTAAAGTGATCTAGCAACAGTTAATCTGATGATCTATGAGAACATCCCAAAGAAGAACCGCTGAGAGCTAATTTGGCTTACTGAAAACAAACACACCAACACTGTGTAGTCACTGTGTCCAGCAGAGGTTAATGTGTCACAAGAAATGTAACCGGGGTCATAATAAGCTTCATGCTTCGTCAACCTGAAGCTCGTGGTTGTTTTTCTGAGTGAAACTGACGTCTTTAATTAGTTTCTTATGTCCAAAACCCAAAGATGCTTCATCAACCGTCATAAATGACAAAGAAAAACAACAAATTCTCACATTAAAGAGGCTGGAAGCAGCAGACGTTTGACTCTTTAGCTTGAAGAATCACTGAAACTGAGTCACTGAGTGTAAGTGATATTAGTTTAAATGTGAAATATGTAAGATTCAGGGGAAGAATATCACCGGAGCACTGCTGCTTACTGCTAGAAGGTAGTTAGCCTGGTTAGCCCAGTTAGCCATGCATCTAGTGGTCCGGATATGTCAGTAAATATCTCTGCAACACAACACACAAATGTTGTGATGTCGAAATTGTATTTTTTTCGAATTCTGTTCATAAATAAAGTGATTTTTTAAATGTTCTCAGCTAAAAATCTCTCATGTTTCCCTTGTTTTTTCCCCTCCAGAGGCTGGTTTAAGTACACGAGTCAGTTATGATGTTTAAAAGATCGACGGACTTCATCTTGTTAAGAATTTGATGCCACAATCAGTCAAAACATCTGGTTTGAATGAGGATGTTTGCACTTTTCAGCTTCGTCAATGTTTTTCTGCCTCCATCGTTACTTGTTCATGTGAGCGAGCTTTTAAGGTGGAACACGTGCGAGCTGACATCTTAAATGTTAAAATGACACGTTTGTTTTGTCAGCCGGTATGCAAACTACACCTGTGCTAGAAACTAATTAATTAATCAACTTATTGTTGCAGATTGACATCACGCAGTGTATGATTTCATCTTTCACCCAAACTGAAACTGTTATGATGCTCGGCTGACATTTTCCTGGAGAGTCAGAGACGATCAGAGTGACGGTGACGAGGTCCAGAAGCAGCGATCGGATGGAGATTATGGATCTGGCTCCCGACCGACTGACTTCTTGTTGCTACGCTGCAGGTCGTGTTTGTCCAGATGTTCCCGGGTTTCCGTCTGACGGCTGATTTGAGGCTGTTTGTGTTGCTAACGCCGTCGCTAACGACACGCCTGCTGTGATCCTGTGGGGGATGAGAGGAATCTTCCAACACATTTTTAAAAACAGAGGAGATGAAGTGTTGCTTTCCTCTACGAGGGTTCACACACACGACTTCATCACACAGATTGTTTTTTCTGTCGCCTGTCAGACGTCTGAGTCATCAACGTGTTTCTGGCTGCGTCGTCCTCAGAAATGTGGGATTCATTCAGAGTGTTTGCAGCGTAACCGTGTCTGTTTGTTCACGTTTGGATAAACCAGCATGAATTATTATGAACATCGGGACGTTTGTTGTAGATTAAATCTATAAATACTTGTTTATTTGTTCAAGCACAGGTTATTAATTATTCATCCTGTGACTCAGATGTTTGTTTCTGTTTCTGTGTCGAGACAGAAACAAATGTTTTCTTTCTCTCGTCACCTCAAACACAAACTTATTTTGAAGTTTAAGTGTATTTACCTTTTACCTCGTCATGTTTTCTACCTTTGTTATTTGCAGAATGGAACTTTGAGGATCCAGTTTTATCTGCAGGTGCAGACGGAGCGCTGATTATTAAATATGATGAACTCCTGGTAGCAAACAACGTCTCAGCTAACGGAGGAGAGAAGAACTGGTTGTCTGGATCTGAAACCGTTTCAGTCGTTACGCTTCTGTTTTTTAATTCAGTGGACAGTCACAATAACGATGATTTCATAAATATTCAGTTCAGGTTAGTTTTGAAATGGTTGGAAGTTTTCAAAAGATTCATTTAAGGCGAGACACTTATGTAGCATGAAAACAACAAGGTATTCAAAAAAAATCAGCTGTGTTTGCAGCAAAAAACCCCAATGTGATGTCATTTTTTAGGGTTTTAAGTATAATTGACCTCTAAACATATGTTTTTAAACGTTTTAAAAACAGTTTAAAGCTCAGACTTCAGTGGACGACAGACAAACGACTAATTCAGAAGTATTTGTGTTAACTTGACTTAACTTCAATTTAGTTAAAATCAGCCTTTTTTAAACCCTTCAAGAGACGATATGCTTCAGTTTCAGTCACAGAAACATGACAGACGTTTCCATCTCCGTTCGTGTGTTTTGAAATTAAAAAAGCTCGACTCACCGCCTGTGAAAACACAGAGATCTCTGACTGAGCCGGCTAACTGGAACGAGGATAGAATAATTTAATCTTGTGGCTCTTCTACACTTTCCAAATGTTATTAAACTGAGTGACTCAAATTCTGACATCGTTGGTCATCTTTTCAGGGTTTTATGGGATTTCATGGATGTTGTTTGTCTTGTTTCAGTGAGAAGTCTTGTCAACAGGAGAGGAAAGTACATTTAGTCGAAGGTCAGATTGTTTTGACAGCACGAGGTTGTTTCAGGCGACGGTTCCGTCTGCAGACCTCATCCTCATTTTTAAAAACTCCCTGCGGATCCTGAGTACATTTCAAGGAGCAGTTTTCAGATGGACGTCCTGAGTTCGTCTCCGTCCTCTCGACGGGACGAGCGTATGAATGTTTTGACCTCCTGCAGACTCTCACAATCCTCAAAACTCCTCGTCAGTCACATCTGCTGACTGAATTTCATCTAAGTTTCGTGTCTGCAGATGAACCAGGAGCAGTGATTATCAAGATCATGTGGCAAAACTCTCAATGTGTCACTGATACAGATACAGACGCTCCTTCTTCTGTACTCTGTTCACTTCGGCTGGTTTACTTAAAGCTTACGGATGCGGACGAAAAAGAGCAGAACCACCTGAAATCCAGGAGGAAGTGTGGCCAAGAGCTCAAGCCAGACGACTGAAGAAGAAGTTTAAACAAAGAGACAAACAGTCGCTGATCACATCAACATCTTCTCCGGGTCAACAGGGTCGTACCTGACTGCTGAAGGTGATGTAGTACGTCTCATACTGGACGGGAGGCGGAGTCCAGACCAGAGTGACGGACGTCTCCGTGATGTCCCGAGTGCTCAGCTGAGAGACGCCCAACATGGCTGCAGTGAGAGAGAGAGAGACAATGTGGTGTTTTAACATTTGTAAGTGTTACACGACTGGACTGAACCAACAGAACCAGTTATTTTAAGCCAAAGCAGGATCTTTCCCAAACCTTCGCTACAACCCAAACACCGGAATAAATGTTTGCTGGGTTTGTTTCTGCGAGAATGAGTTTTGTTTGGGTTCTTACTGATGATCCGGTTCGGTTTAGGCACAAAAACAGTTGGTGAGGGTTAGAAAACATCCTGGTTTGGATTGTAATACCTCTCATGGCTGGAAATGTCCCTGACAATACACAGTTTTTGTGGCCATAAATAGGGCAGGAGACAAGCCGACTTCCTGTGAAAAGAATCTGATTTTGGTCTCCACAAACACCAATGGAAATAACCCAAAGTCTCCTCAAGATAAGTGGTTCTGTTGCCACAAACCCGGCTGGACATGGCCCGACTTCCAATTAAAAATACTCGGTTTTAGTCTCTACAAACACAGCTGGAAATGTCCCAAAGTCAGCGTCGTCACAAGATACCACTCAAAGTTGACGGTAAAGAAATCTAAAGTTCTTTGGATTGAACAAACGTACATTTGCCGACATTTATTCTGGTGGTTGTTTAAGATTTGTGCCCCAGAACTCAGAACTCAAAGGAATCTTTCTCCTCCTGAATCTTTCCTGCACAGAGAAAGTTAAGTCTGTCACGTCTGTTTTTCTGTTTCTTCTGATTGATGCGGTGGAACGAATGAACCTGCCGGCCTCCGTTTTTGTGCTGCTGCTGAATATTTTGCTGAAATTGAGACGTCCACCTTGATGAGAACAGAGCCACGTTCGCATCAGAGTTTGGCGTCGGACTCGATCAGAACCGCTGCTCGCTGGCACCACAACAATGAAACTAACTGTCTTCGATCTGACCTGCTGCTTGAAACAGTTCAGACGCTGGAGATGGTTTTGTCATTAAGGGTCACGTCCGGGCTCCTGATCTGAGGGCCGTCGTTTGAAAAGCTGGAAACAGAATATTTTCTTGATATATGAGGAGCTGATAATCAAACATGTTGGCGAATCTTTGGACAGAGGGTCACAGAGACGACTGTCCAAGAGGTTATTAAATATAACAATGTCTAATGAAGCAGCTTCACCCTGACAATCATTCACTTTCTGTCCTTTTCCTTCTACATGTCACATACGTCACGTCACTTCACCGTAAGCTGCAGTTGGATGCTGAAGAATGTGGCGCTCTGTGCAGCTGCCAACCTGAAGCCCTCAGCCTGGCAGAACCGCACACAGCGAAGCGGACTCGATAATAATTCACAGATTTGTTTTACTGCACGACTTTCTCATAAAAATGAGTGCTGAAAAATTCACCATGCTCGGCGGGTCGCTGCAAGTCTGACGTAACGTTTCCCCAACGCAAATAAGATGTAAGAAACTGCAGATCAAAGTTTTTCCATCAACCCATCAATTTCAAAAAGAAAACAGCAGCAACTCGTCTCCAGAAACAAAGTATTTTACTGCAGGATCTCACGGGAAACAGGATTGAAAAACTCTTTAGTTTTTGCTCTTTTGTTCTTGTTCACATGAGGTCATATCCTCAGTAATTATCTGTGAATTTTGGCGTTCTGGCGGCTCGATGCTCAACAGTGAAAACAAGAGTCTGCAGCCATGAGAGGCAGCAGGGCTTTGAGCTAAATGCTAACGTCAGGATGCTAACGCGCTCAAAACGATTATATTTTGATTTGCTGTATTTTGAGTCATATGCTTTAGGATTAGCTGCTGTGCTGTAATTACTAATTTGATGAGTTTGTTTGCAGCTGGAAGTGTTCGAGCTGTTTGGATTATTTGGCTCCATCAGTTTTGAGACGGTGTTGGACTGTTTGAGGATGTTTACAGCGGTGTGACTCACTGTTTATCTGCTGGACTGGAACACAATTAAGATGACGAGAAGCCAAACACCCGCCAGGAAACGAAGCTACAGATAAAACAAGAATGTTTTTTTCTTTGTTTATTGATTTATCTACTTTTAACAGGGGGGCAGAATCAACTGTCTGCATTTTTTTGTAGATGTATATCTTCTTAATCAGAGCGGCTGCTTTCAGTCATTTCTCAAAATTCACAACGTCACTGCAGTAAAACTAAAAGCTGTCGTTACAAACTCGACAGGACAGAGGAAACTCTCCAGAGGAAACAGAAATTAACTAATGAATGAAATAAATGATGGACCTTTTAGCAACAACTGAGCTTTTACTAAGACTTATTTTCTGGGATTTAAATGCTGTTGTTAGGAGATTTATCGACCTGAAAGCTTTTAGACAAAACTTTCCTGGATTTAAAAGCTTTTCTCTTCAGGTTTAAAGATAAGGTTATTCTCCTGGACTTTGATTTCCTTCTTGTGAACAACAATTTGAAAATAATTGATTATAGGCTCAGAGTTCTTAGGCTCTTTACAAGACTTAGTCACACTAATATGATAATATTGAGGAGGTATGATGTTTGTTATGTTATGTTCTTGAATGCAGAATACAAATACGTTTTGCCTCAGTAAATTAAAATACCACCAGTTATTAAAACATTAAAATAAAGGAGCAGATCTGTTATTAGAGTTTTCCACAGAGGAGTGAGGTGCATTGTGGGAGATTGGACTTACTGGAGGCCTGTAAACGTGGCCGTTTGACATCAAATTGAGGGAATAAAGTGAAGAAGAAGCAGCTAAAGCAGTGAAACATGTTAATAAATGTGTTGTATCTTCACTTGTTCATTCACGTCTGCCAGGTTTTGATTTCTGGTGTCTCTATTCATGTAATTTTGCAGTTAAAGCAACATTTTCACACATTTCACATGTGAATGAACTCAGGTGGATGGAGGTAAACTCGACAGCTGCTGCCGCTGCCACCTATCTCATGTTCTCTCCTTAAATTATGGGACTTCCCTCCAGTTTAAAAGGTCAATCACATTTGGGAAAATCCTAAACACTCCCACACGTCTTCATCCTGTTTTAGCCTGGAGCTGCACAGAAACATTACACAGCAGTCTGGGGAAGTTTATGGGCGGCAGATCTGGATCCTGCTGCTCTGTTAATGAAACAGTTCCCTCACTCGAGTCACTGCAGCGTGACGAAGTGCCGAGCAGGCGAGCTAATACGCTAACGTAGCCTGGCAACAGCAATGACAACAACACCAACAACAACAACCAAACACAGCGTTGTGTTGTGTTGTGTTGTGTGTCTCTTCTGAGATGCAGGTGTTGAGACCAACAATCCCAACAAACACTTGAGTTTCACTGCTCAACATTTCCAAAGTCTGTTAAACATTTATCATCCACATCCTCCCAGAAATGACAAGCCGTCTGCTCTCGTGTGGGCGACCCATTAAGTCATTATAACAAAAGATTTACACCAAAACAAAGCATCTGGGATGTGATAGCACTGCTTACATACCAAACATGTAAAGTGTTCTCCCTGACGTATTAAACCTCAAATTCACACGGGGGAAAAAACAAAGCCAAACTCGCCGGAGAGGGAGATTTAAACATGGAGGAAATATGTGATTTTACGAGGGTTTAGCAGCTTTATTGCCACCAAAAGATAGTTCCCCTGCATCCTGTAACGATACAGCAGATGGTAGTGAAGATAGTGAGGATATATAGCAGGCATCTTGAAATGTTTTTCAATAAAAAGCAAAAGCAACACATAAAAAAGACGAGTGTAAGAGCTCGCAGATGAAGATGGTGCCTGAGCAGATCGAGGTTCAACGATGCAGGATGAGGTTATTCTTTGAGCCAGAATACAAACTTCAGTTTTGTGAAGAATTACTTTTAATAACATTATCTGCCTTGTTTTTTCAATTTAGCTGTGAGGCAGTCATATGTGTGATTCTTGGACATTTTAAGGGTAAATGAGATGTCGAATGAGACATCATCTGCATAGAGGTGATAAATTATACGTTAAAGTGTATTCAAGGCATCACAGATGAGGATTGTATTAAAAACATTGTACACCTATCTAATGATGTGTTCCCAGGACTTTATATTGTTTTTGCTGTGATATTGAAAGAGGTATTAAAGTATTAATCACGACACCACTTGTAGATATACCTTAAAAACTTCATATGATCTATCCACAAGAAAAACCAAAAGGGGCCCTGAATAGAACCCTGTGGTACACCACAAACCAGAATGATAGAGGAGACTGTGTTAGCATTAGAAAAACACGTGTTACAAACTTCGAATTTGAAATTTAGCTCCAACAAAGCTCAAGATAGAAGATAAATACTGCCATGATTATACTCCAGTCTACTTTTGAGTATCACAGAATATTCCAATGTATTGATTTGCTTTTTGTCTTCCGATCTAACCAGTAAACTTGACCTGTAAGCCTGAAACACACTGGCCCAACCGTTGGACGTCTGAAGCGTTTGGGGAGACTCGGACGAGTTTGGGAACAAATCTGTTCAGTGTGTTCAGCTGCGTTGGAAGCTTTTGGAACTGCGTGGCTAGCGTCTGCTCCGATTCAACTTGCGAAGTCTGAGAACGTTGGCTGTTGGCCGTCTGAGCCATTGGATTCTCTGATTGGTTGTGTGCTAGCGAATCAGCGTGGTGTGTGCTTTGTTTTTCTATGTACTCTGTCCCGTCATTTCCTGTTTTCATGTTTTGGAGTACTGGCACGAGACTAGCGCCACCCGATGTTAAGGAGACTTATTGCATCTCGTGCAAGCGCAGAACGTACACGCTACTGTGTAATTGGCAGCCGTCGAGGCGGTATGTTTCAGTGCAACTTTTCTGCAGAACGGGTCAGTCGGGAGGCAACAGAGTGGTCGGATAAAGTTGGTTTGAGTCTGGGCGAGGTGTGGGGGTCAGTAGGACTGCAGACAATTGGTCTTACAAGTGTAAGACCTGATATAAATTAAAAGACTTGCTGATTGACATGAAAAAGTTTAGTTAAGATTCGTTAATTTGTCAGTTGGACTCACCTGTATCACAGTTGGGTCCAGTCATCCCGTCCTCACACTGGCTGCAGTCAGGTCCGGTGAACCCACGCCGGCAGACACACCTGCCTTTGACGCACCGTCCTTTGTTGTTGCAGTTGTTTGGACAGCCTTTGGCGGCACAGTCGGGCCCCGCGAACCCGACATCGCAAACACACTTCCCATTCACGCACTTCCCGCGGTTGTTGCAGTTTTTGGGACACGCCTTCTCAGAGCAGTCTTCACCGGTGAATCCAGTATCGCAGACACACTGTCCGTTAACGCAGCGCCCCCTGTTGTTGCAGTTCCCTGGGCAGGAAACTTCAGAGCAGTCTTCACCGGTGAATCCATCGTCGCAGACGCACTGTCCGTTAACGCAGCGCCCCCTGTTGTTGCAGTTCCCTGGACAGGAAACCTCAGAGCAGTCCTCACCAGTGAATCCAGCATCGCAGACGCACTGTCCGTTAACGCAGCGCCCCCTGTTGTTGCAGTTCCCTGGGCAGGAAACCTCAGAGCAGTCTTCACCGGTGAATCCAGCATCGCAGACACACTGTCCGTTAACACAGCGCCCCCTGTTATTGCAGTTCCCTGGGCAGGAAACCTCAGAGCAGTCTTCACCGGTGAATCCAGCATCGCAGACACACTGTCCGTTAACGCAGCGCCCCCTGTTGTTGCAGTTCCCTGGGCAGGAAACCTCAGAGCAGTCCGCACCAGTGAAGCCGCTGTCGCACATACAAACACCGTTTACACACCTTCCACGGTCGTAGCAGTCATTTGGGCAAATGATTTCTGAGCAATCTGGGCCGCCGAATCCTTCATTGCAAACACACTCTCCGTTGACACAGCGCCCCCTGTTGTTGCAGTTTCCAGGACAGGCGGTCTCAGAGCAGTCCGCACCGGTGAAGCCGCTGTCGCACACGCATTTACCGTTCACACACCGGCCGCGACCGCTGCAGTTATCAGGACAGCCTCTTTTGGAACAGTCTGGTCCGCTGAATCCAGTCTTACACACACACTTGCCGTTGACGCAGCGCCCCCTGTTGTTGCAATTTCCGGGACAGGATTCATCCGAGCAACTGGGACCTGCAAAGCCGCTGTCGCACACACACCTGCCGTTCACACACCTGCCTCGGTCGTTGCAGTTGTCGGGGCAGCCTCTCTGCGAGCAGTTGGGACCGGAGAAACCAGGATCACACACACACTGTCCGTTCACACACCGGCCGTTATCGTTGCAGTTCCCAGGACAGTTGGACTCGCTGCAGTCCGGTCCGCTGTAACCTGGGAAGCAGACACACTTCCCGTCCACGCAGCGACCCTGATCGCTGCACTCGTTGGGACATTCATCGATGTCCGGTTTGATGGAGCAACCTGCACCTGGAGCAGAGGGAGGAAAGAGTGGAAGAGACACGCTTATAAACTCATAGAAAAATGAACAGTGACCCTGGAACACTTGTTTATGACCACCCAAATACCTTCAATGATCAATCAGGTCGTTTTATGATTAGTAAGCACAAAATCACTGGATTGTTTCAACAAGGGATCGCATCATTTCAACATTTGTGAGAGTGAAACCGCTGAATATTTCAACAAGACACTGAGATAATTTTGTGACGACAGAATTGAGTATTTCAAGCCGAAACGTGATCTTTTTCTTTAACCCTAACCAGGTGGTTTTTGTGCTGAACCTTCGTACGATCATTAGCACTGTGTTATCACCACGAAAAAAAATGGAAAGGGAACTTAAAGAAACGCAACATCTTCACATCTGCGGACGATATCATGGAAGCTCACGTCTTGAATGAGTTACAACAGAATGCTTCTCATTCATCGTCCTGAACGAGACACGGTGGAGGTCTAATCCTCTCTAACTGGAGTGAAACACACTAATTATCCCTTTGTGTGTGTGTGTGTGTGTGTGTGTGTTCTGTGTGTGTGTGTGTGTTGTTGTGGTTGAGATGAGGGTGGAGGGAAGCTGCAGTGGACTGGGAGGAGGTTGAGACTGAGATCACACTGGGCACAGAGCTGAACACACACACACACACACACACACACACACACACACACACAGAGTTAGCTCATGCTCTGAGCGCTGCCAGTGTTTAATGCGATCAGTCCTGAGCTCGCTCGGCTCGCTGAGTGATGGACTGAACCTCTCATCAATCTGTCAAACCCAATTTAACTGACAGCACAGACCAAAGTTACTATGTACATTTACTCAAGTACAATCAGGAAGTAATGACACTTAACATTTACATTTACTGTGGTCGATTTAGCGACGCCTGCTTGTACTTTCAAAATAAAAGGCACCAGAACTTCCTGGTTAGGTTTAGGAAAAAAGATGCTTTGGCCAAAATAAGTTGTTCCTTAAAACATCAACAGATTATTGGCTTCACATGGTTTTCAGTTCGTGGCCTCTGGCAGCAGGCGTGTTTGTTATATTTGATTATGACACAGTTGGACTGAATGTTCTCGTTCTGTCTTCAGACGCACGACACATGAAATCTAATGTCATCTAATATGAAACAGAAACAACTTCAACTGATCCAGATGCAGAATGAAAATCTCAGTGCTGAACTTAACCTGAGAATTTATACTTTTACTTTATTACTGCAAAGCTTCTTGTTTATGCTGCAGGTTATACAAGTGTTGTTGTGTGTTTTTATTATATTGTGGCGTTGATGATTCTGATCATTGAAATCTGCATGTTTTAATTATGTTTAACATGTAAATGACTTTCTACTTTCAATCCGCTGCTTCAGACAGAAGTATTGTACTTTTTATCGAACAGCTTTACTTGTCAGTTATTTCACAAATTATTATTTTATATCTAAAGGCAGATCTGATAAAATGACACGACTGTTCATACAAGTACATCATGTTCACAGCTTCCAGGCTCAGATCTCCAGTGACTACAGATTTATGAGAGTAGTAGAAGAAGAAGTGACTTCATTCTTCTTCTTCTACTCCTTTCAACGTTTTGTTTTTCTGTTGTTAAAACAAGAAGAACAAGAATAAAAGCGTCTTTCTGCTCTTAATAAAAAATAATGTCATTTTTAAAAGAAGCTCAAGATTTAATTATTTGTGTGTGTGTGTGTGTGTGCGTGTGTGTGTGCAGGGTGAGTCAGCTGCTTCAGGCAGTAACAGTGACGTAACATGAACTCACGTTTTTGGGCAGATTGTGAACTGAGCGTGTTTCCGGCTGTGATGAAGAAACATGAAGTGTGAGGACGAATAAATGAGCTGTGAACTGGAGCTGGACCAGATTTCTAACGAGGCGTCGGGACGTTTTCCAGCCATGTTTTTGGCGACAGAACCAGGTGAAAAAGTTGTTTCTTACAACCAGATCGCCAGAAGAAATGTTAGTTAATGTGTTTCAGAACGTAACTTTCCAGATTTCTGGTGGAAGTAGATTTCTGTGACTTCTCCTCTCTACATCTGAACTTTCTCCACCTCACATTTTCAATTATGGATTATTGTTATTTCCCACCATCAGCAGACTGATGTGGACCTATCAGAGCACATCACGCATGCCAGACGCAGTGACGAGACAAAGACGTAAAAGACGTAAGAAGCCGTAAACAGACAGAGAGGGAGACTGGAATGTGGAGAAAAGGCGTGTTAGTGTCTCGTATCTGCAGAGAGTTTCTGATTTTCTCTCTTTGTTGCTGCTCGGGACGCTTTACCAACCCAACATGTGTCTATTTGACGTCCTGGGAATGAGACTCAACAATCAACTGCCTTTGTGGTGCGTTCAGGAACAGCTGGGACAAATCCTACTGATTCTACCTTTAACTTTAATAGTCCTTGAATTCTATTAATATGATGTGAGCTTCAGTTAGCTTTGACCACAAATGTCCTTCAGAGGGAGACTTTTTACTCTGATACTCTGAGTACATGTCAGAGCCTGTAATCTATTACTTTACTGGAGTAAACAAGCTGGATCAGTCAGTACTTCTACTTTTACAGGAGTAAAGAAGCTGTCAATAAGTACTTCTACTTTTACAGGAGTAAAGAAGCTGTCAATAAGTACTTCTTCTTTTACAGGAGTAAAGAAGCTGTCAGTCAGTACTTCTACTTTTACAGGAGTAAAGAAGCTGTCAGTCAGTACTTCTAATTTTACAGGACTAAAGAAGCTGTCAATCAGTACTTCTACTTTTACAGGAGTAAAGAAGCTGTCAGTCAGTACTTCTACTTTTACAGGAGTAAAGAAGCTGTCAGTCAGTACTTCTACTTTTACAGGAGTAAAGAAGCTGTCAATAAGTACTTCTACTTTTACTGGAGTAAACAAGCTGTCAGTCAGTACTTCTACTTTTACAGGAGTAAAGAAGCTGTCAATAAGTACTTCTACTTTTACAGGAGTAAAGAAGCTGTCAGTCAGTACTTCTACTTTTACAGGAGTAAAGAAGCTGTCAGTCAGTACTTCTACTTTTACAGGAGTAAAGAAGCTGTCAATCAGTACTTCTACTTTTACAGGAGTAAAGAAGCTGTCGATCAGTACTTCTACTTTTACTGGAGTAAAGAAGCTGAATCAGTACTTCTACTTTCTCCAGAGTCTGAACTTTAGAAATCTGAGGAGCAGAAGTGGATTTCCTAACAAACAGAAACATCCGTGTAGTTTCTGTACAACACATGTTGCTGTAAACACGATCTGAGCAGTAAAGAAACATCACTGAGCTCCAGATGTGACTAATCACTGTAATGAACTGAAATTGGTACCAGCGAGAGTCTAGACTGTTAGTTATTAATATTAAAAGATCGTTGTCTTTGTTGTCCCGGCTGACAGGATGATTGTGTTCAGATGTAAAGGAACAATCAACGGCTTTATTCTACCTTTGCTCTCCTTGGAGGTGCAGCAGCCTCCTTCAGCTCCTCCACATTTCTCCCTGAGGGCCGACACCTCCCTCTCCAGCCTTTCCAGACGCTCCCGCAGGGCGGCGAAGTCCGTCTCACAGCCGCAAGACCCAGATCCTGAACCTGAACCCGACGGGACCAGTTTGATTTTATGGGTCAGGACTATAGGAGAACCGGGACTCAGGTCGATCTCTTTACCTGAGGAACACAAACAGGATCAGTTACATTTTCCAGACCAGTAATCGAGTATATTTACAAGAATACTGTGATCCCAAAACTCTTTTTTACTTCATCACACTTTTCGACAACTTTAGTTTCTTTTCACATTAAGATTCAAACATCGAGTTTCCTACATGTGCTGTAATAAACTAAACATCTCAACACCAAGCAATCAGCTGATCACTGGAGTAAATAATCATCACCAACAGTTTATAGCGTGCAGAACTTTCACGCTGTTGTATTTGTACTTTTACTGAATTAAAGGACATGAAAACTTCCTCCACTACTGTCAGATCTGACGATATTGTAAGAGAAATGACATGTGTTCCTCAGACGGTGTTAAACGTTTCGATTCTGCTCTCTGCAGGATTTTACCTCCCTGGCTGACATCAGATGAATCTCCCTGATTGTTGCAGCCCTCTGAGATCACCACCTGTAACACAGACGGCGGTCACGTTAGCCTCGTCACAGTGGAGAAAAGGTCTGACTGCTCCAATTCTCAACACTGAAAAGAAAACACTGGTGCTCAGTTGCATTTCTTCATAGATATCGTGGAGCGAGCATTAAGATGGCGGAGTAGCTTGTGAAACTTTAGAGACTCATTGTTTCATCGTGCAGGTTTCTATATCAGAGGGT
Source organism: Sparus aurata (assembly GCF_900880675.1). NCBI lineage: Eukaryota > Metazoa > Chordata > Actinopteri > Spariformes > Sparidae > Sparus > Sparus aurata. The sequence continues at coordinate 1,363,144 of NC_044189.1, read as the reverse complement.
GTCGTTGTCTCATGCAGGGACGGAGATCTTGAGAGCAGTAACACGCTGACGGACTAAAATAGGCAACAAGCGACAGGTTTAATATCCACAATCCATCTGGTGAGTCAGACTACAGTCGGGTCAACATGAGAATCTTACTGTGTTTCATCCATGTAAAGGACTTCTGTGTATTTTTTTAAAAGATTATTTTTAATATTTACAATATTAGATGATTATACAAACAGTTTCAATCATACAAATCAGTGAATAAACAAGCTGCTCTCAGAGGAAAATAAGGTCCCAGAAAGGTGGCAGGGTCCGCCACATATCAACAAAGTCAGTCTGTTTGGTCATTCAGTCATGAAAGGATGAACATTTCTTCCTCACTAAAGATCAAAACTCACTCACTCAAACCTCCCCCCGATGACTGACCTTGATGGTGTCCTGCTGGGCGTCCCGCGGTGTCCTGTGACCTCTGACCTGTAGCTCCTGCGAGGTCGTCGGCGTCAGGAGGGCCGGAGCAGCCAGCAGGAGGACGAGGACGAGGGACGGGACGAAGGGTAACATCGCTGAGGTCGGACCAGGAAAGCGCTGGACTCCTCAGGGAATCTGAGCCGACTGCAGCAGGTTTGTTCTGTTGAGTTGAAGCTGATTGTTTCCGAGATGTTCAGAGGGACGAACAGATCAGCAGGTCAAACTGATCTCAGCTCAGACTCAGAGGTGACGGTTTGTGTTTTCCTCCCACCTCTCTGTTGTTCCTCCAGGATTCTCTCCCTGGAGCGAAGACAGAAAACCCACCATAAAGTTTCACGTTCGCTCAGCAGACTCCACTTTGGACACAATTAGCTCAAATGGGGCCATTAGCTGTTTATGGGCCCGTCAGTGTAGCGTGTCAGCCAGTAAACCGCAGTGGAAACAGTAACTTGGTCCTGAAAGAGTAATTTGTTACCCTGCAGCCGGCTCACAGGATGGTGGCTCACAGATCAGATGCTGAACTGAATGGATCCTCGTGTCTTATTGGTCTCGCCGCGTTAGGCCTCGCCTGTTCTGATCTGATTGGTTTGGAATTTCCTGACAGAGGTTCCAGAAATGGGTCGAGATCAATCTGTGATCAATCTTAATGATCTATCAGAGCGTTTGAGGAAATGATGGCGATCAGAAACGAGTATATTTGATAGTTTTCATGCGTGTTTAATCACCTGAAACTAAGATTCATGTTCTTGTTACGGGGATGAGCAGTTGAGGGAGCACGCACTGTAGTGGAGGGCGAAACGAGGGGTGTTTAGTTGGTTACAGTCTGCAACCTCACCACTAAATGTCACTTAATCCTACAGGCTGGAAATCTAGTAGTAATTGCTGACCAATCAGAGCAGGCTGGATGGATTCCTTAAAGAGACAGGAGCTACAAACTGTGTTCAGGCGGAGGGTGAAAAGATTAAAGCACAGAAACATTTTCTTGTGGACACCCTAAATAAAAATATGCACCTGGACAGACACATAATACAGGACTTTTTAAAGGCATCACTCCATCATACAGTCGCCTGTACGCTGTCTTTATGGAGCTGTGAGCTTGGTGAAATGGTTTAAATTTATCAGCACCACACTCGGTGTTGGAAGTTTCCCCCGACACTTCCTCCAACACACACACAGTAGCTGAAACACTCCACAGATATGAGTCAAACCCTCAATGATCTAACCACCGTGTCTCCCCCGAGAGGTTTCTGACCGAGGCTGGTTAATACCTCCGCTGAGCGTCCTCCCTCCAGCAGCAGCAACAGGTTCATATGTAGAAACCAGCTGCTCAGAGTTCCCACTTCTGGGCCGAGTCCACAACAACAGCATAACGTCATCTGGTCTGCCAAGCGAGTTGCAGCGACACGTGAAGAAACATTTATTACTTTAAGAACCGAAATATGAATTAATGATCGTCTCGTGGGAGCCTGTCTGGAAACATATTTCTCTTTGAGTGGTTCTGCTTCCTTCTGTCCACTTAGAAGTCCTGTAATTATTTTCAGTATGTCATTTTAAGGAGCTCTAATTCATCCTCACAGCTCAATTATACACTATTTCTATTCACAGACTGGCAGTACAAGTCAGTACAACTCATCCTCTGGGAACCATGAATGTCTGCAAAACAAAATGTGGTGATCCATCCACAGTAGATGTTGAGACACGTGAAAACTTAGATCTTTAATTATAACAAGATAAAAGTCAGAGGATCATAAGCGATTAGGGATTATCCTCTGGGGACCATGTGTATCTGTACCAAACAACACAACAATCTAGTTAATGGTATTCAAGACATTTCATTAAAAGCCAAAAATGTCGACCTGCTGATGGAATTGCAGTTAAAGTTACAGGATAACAATAGGATTCATCCTCTGGGAACAGTAGATTTTGAGATATGTCAGCAGATACGTGAAAACTCTGACCTCTTAGTAGCACGAGATAGAAGATAGAGGATCATTAAAGTGATTAGGGTTCATCCTGTAGGGACCATGTGTATCAGTACAAACATCACAGCAGTCCAGTCAATGATAGTCAAGAACCAAAGTAAAAGTTATGGGGTTATCAGTAAGTAGGATTCATCCTCTGGGAGCCATGAATATCTGTCAAAAACTGTACCAATACATCCAGTAAATGTTGAGATACGTCATTGGATGAATTACCTCTAAGTAGCACAGGATCAAAGCAAGAGGAATTATAAAAGCGATCAGCGATCATCCTTTAGGGATCATGTGCATCCGTACCAAATGCCACAGCAGTTACCAGATTACCAGTGGCAATATTCATCCTCTGGTAACCATGAATGTCTGTACCACATTTACCTGACCACTTTATGTATAAGTAATGCAACATGTGTGACATGGTGACGTAGAGTGATGTCACAAAGTCGCAGATTTAAAGGCGGGGCTACTGACGAGGTGTTTCTGGAGCAGAGAGGAAGACAAACACAAGAATCTATAACACAGAAGAAAAAGCATCACGTCTCCTTTAAATCCTGCAGGTGAACGTTAGCTGTCATAAACGTCCTCACCTGTGAACCCGACCTGTTGACACCCTCCACGCCTCCTGCCCTCTGTTGCTAATGTGACTTGACCCGACACAAACAGGAGTTCAGCATCTGCGGTTTTAATGCCCGTCTTTGTCTCGACCTCGTCCAGTTCTGTTCACTTCAACTGGAACAATTAGCTTGTAAATACCTGCCCGTGACAGCTGCTCCAGATGTTTCGCTCAGAAAACACAGGAGGGCAACAGAAGCTCCCTGAACGCACCGTAAAGACTCGACACCTTCACTTCGTCTCTCTGCTGCTGCTGCTGGGCTTCATCTTTCAGTCAGACAGTTTTCAGGAAGCCAAAACAAACTCCTCCTGAGCGGCTGCTTCAAAAAACACAAACTTGGCACTCGATACCCGAAACTTGGCTGCGGTGTGATGCTGCGATCAGACTGTACACCAGCGATAGACCTTCAGACGTGAGCTGATAATTAATGACAGACGTTTAACTGTGGCTCAGTTCGACTATAAAAATGTTTTCAAACTGACATTAATTAGAAACCTCAAACTTTCTGCACACATTTACATCACAGCAGGTATTTTAAACCGGACGACGATCTTTTCCTGAACCCGACCGCGCTGCAGGAGCATGACAGCCGCGTGGTTCACCTGTCACGTCGTTCAGGTGTGTTGAGACAATAAAGGTTTCAGGTTTTATTATTGTTCTTAATGAGCAACAATCATTTCTCTTTCTCCTGCAGCTTTCAACTCCGAGTCATAAAAGTAAGTCGACCTACAGTTGGTATTTGTTTGGTCAAAAATAATAATTCATTAATTTTAATCGCAGTGTGTTACAAGCCTCAGTATCAGTGATGTAATGATCGACGGTATCGGTGACGCACAGATGCTGTAAAATCCCTCACAGACTTTTACAGGCCGAAGGTCACACGAACAACATGCAACAGAATATGAAATCATCCGATTTGTTCTCGGAGTTTGTGGTTTTCACATAAATTTGCATAAATTTTCATCTAATCTGCTGCTTCAACCGTCGACACTTCAACATGTGCAGGAGACTTGAGATGATGTAAACGCTCCAGAGTTGAGTTTATTTCTATTCCTGCAACAGTCTGTCTCATTTTTGTCGGATTATTATTGATTATACTCAAGATTTTTGCATGATTATTCACTTTTAAACAATAGCAGAGTCCAAATACTGGACGGAATAACTTGGAGTACTTTTGTTAACGCACAATCAGTCTCCAAGTTTACATTTTTCATTAATTGTGGGAGTGAAAGTTGTCAGATTTTCCTGCAGCGTGCAGATGAAATAAATATTCCTGTCGAATTGATCCAAATGCTGAATATGTGGTTGCATGTTACTATTTATCTTCTTTAACTGGTCTTAAAAATATGAGAAAAAAGTCACAAAATGTTTATTATTTCCTTGAAAGAATAAAGATATTCAGCTCAGCATCACATGAGATAAATAAAAGAAGTGACAAATGAGAAACTGGAATATTTGTTTTTCTCAGCTGACCGATTAATTTATCGACTGATTGTTTCTGTACTGCACATTAACTTAACATCTCCTCATGCATATTGATTAAACATCTACTTGTGCATGAAATAACAGCAGATGAGTTGAATCAGAAGAAGAAGAAAAAGAAAAAGAAGAAGAAGAAGAAGAAGCAGAAGAAGCATCTTACCTGCTCCGAGCTGTGATGACTTCGTCTTTCTGTGAAACTCTCATTGACTGACCAGCGTCCTGCAGCAGGACGGGGGATGGACGGAGAGAGAGGAGGAGAAAAAAAGAAAAGAAAGAAACAGAAAGAGAAGGAGGGGAGGAGAGCAGTAAAATTTTCTCATACTTGAAGAATTTTTCCTCCCTCTCCTCTCCTCCTCGTCCTCCTCGTCTCTCTCTGATGTAATTCTATGTGCTTTACGGTCCCTGCTGGGCGGAGATCTGCGATGGAAAACATCTGAAGTTTTAGATGTTTTTTTAAGGGAACTCGGGGGCCTAAAAATCTCTAATGTGTTTTGAAGCGCTCTCTTTCTCCCCCCCGCTGGACTCTCGGTGCTGTTAGAGTTCAGTCTCTGAGTTCGATGCTGACAAACCTGCTCTCCATTCACAGTCAGTCGAGCAGCTCCAGGATCTGACATCACGCACAGAAACAGACACTTGGCTGCAGCCATCAGCCTTGTTGTGATCAGAGGAAGAGGATGTGCAACCAGTCTGGAGGAGGACGCATCAAAGAAACACTTTAGCCGTCTGAGCGGCAGCTGCAGAGCGTCGGCTCCAAACCCTGCTGAGGATCATAATTATTATATTATCTAAATCAGATTTAAGAGGAGCTGTGACGACCACACAACACGACAAAAACTGAAACTTAACAGTGCTGAACAGCACTAAGATCCCTGGTTCCCTTCACTGACTGACCTCCTTCACAAAGTGTCACTCAACTTACCCAGCAAAATGAACAATAATCAATATTTACCGTCGTTCATTCAGGTGCTAGTTACGTTCAAAGGATGTAGTCGTAATTGGGAAGATATTGGCAAGATCCAAAACTCAGAAACTCACCACAAAATAATCTAGACCGATAAAGAGCTCAACAGGTGAGAGAGAATATGTTTACTGTGGCGTGAGCTTTGCTTTAAGTTTGCAGATGACACGATCTCAGGTGCTCAGAGAACAACCTGCACAAATACCACAAAGACCGAGGAGCTGATAATCATCTTTAAGTACCCCGAGTGTGGAGAGAACGTCCTGCTGAGCGTTCACATCTCGGACGACCTTCCATCTGGCAGACGTTACAAGGTCAACTACACCCGTTCAGTCCTCCAGACGGAGGGATGCTTCTCCCCTCAGAGCCTCGACTGATGAGAATCAGTCTGTTGAGAATCTCCCATAAACGTCTGACGGCCTCCATAACTCTGCCACAGCCGGCTTCTCGTGTTCAGTCCGACCTGTACGATCCTGCACAGTGAACCTCCAGAAACACTCTCACAAGGGTCCTTCAATCGCTGCTACTGTCGGCATATATATCAGGGATCAATAGACTCGTCCACACTGGGTTTTTATTCAGACTGTCTACGATATCAGATGTTACGTACACAATTATTCAGAGATAAAACCACCAGAAGACGCTGCTCAGAGTCACATCAGTCTCCTCCCAACTGTTTGTCGCTGTTCCCAGGTGAAGTAACATCATACAGATGTTTAAAACTTCTCACCAACTTGCAAAAGCTCTCAACAATTAGCTGCAACATCTCTAAATGTTCTCTTGTCCTGTGGCAGCGACCTCTAGTGGCTGTAGTCATTATTGCTGCAGCAAAGAAGGCAGGAAGTGGAAGAGATCGGAGTCGATGCCTCGCTAACCAGGCTCAGGACTTTCACCACGGAGGTCGCTGTGAAGCCAAAAGCTAACGGTGATAACGTACAGACGGTAATTTAACTTAAAACAGTCGAGTTACGTAACATATTTATGTTCCAATAGTTCCAACAGTATTTCTCTCTCTTGCAAATATAAAAACATCTTCAGTGTCTGAATCAAGCTGTTTTTATAAAAGTTCTGAGTGAATAGAAACATCAGGACTGCTGATTCCACACTTGAAGACGGATATCTTTGTAAATGATCTTCTTCTTCTTCCACCGCGGCACAAAGTCTTCTGGGAGTTTATGAGCTTCAGATGTTCATGAAGCTCAGATGACGAGCAGGAAGATAAAACGAAGGACTGGAGAGATTTTTGTTTGAGACTGAAGCCAATCAGGTTTATGACCCGACCCTAAACTCTGACCGACCTCTGCCACCCGAAACTTCTTCTGTCCTGGTCTGAATCAGTTTATCAACAACATATTTTGGTGTTTTAGTGGAAATGTTCCTTCGACTCACACTGAAGAGTTCATCATTATTATTCTCACAGCTTCTTTAACCGGCTGAAACAGTTTGACAGGTTCTGTTTCACACGGCGGGCTGTACATCCAGACTGTGGTGGTTTCAGGCCCACTAATCAGAGGCCGAAGGCCAATCAACTTTACTATCAGGTTTACAGCCGGGCCCTAAACCCTGACAGACCTCCACAGTGAACTAACACTCGGCTCCCCTGGGCCGGACTCCTGGCAGTCGCTGGTACGCCACGCTGCGTACTTCACTCAGCAACATATATTTCCTTTCACCCACTCAGAACTATGATGTCGTCATTTTGCGCTTGGCTGGTTTGAAAACGTTAATGATCTGAGTGGATTCCTAAACGTGGATACTTGTGCTCCAGATATTCCCGTTATTGGTCCAGTTTCATCCCAGATTATTAAATTAATTCTGTATATTTAGTTTCTGTACTCTGAGTGTGCTATAAGAAGGTAAACATTTGAAGAACTTTAAATCTCTATCACATTCTTGTCCTTTAAAATAAACTACATTTCCGCTCGTTTAGACAAATACAAGAGTTTATCAGATTAAATCCTGTAACGAAGAAGTTATTTCAATTTTATTTGTGTCAGAATGTTGGTTTTACTCAGAACATCTCACGAGGCAGCCCGTCTTCACCAGAAAAACAAATAGTTTGACAGTGAAAACAGGTTATTATGATGCATGTTGAAGTCTGGTGTTCGGTGGCGACCTCTAGTGGACGCAGTAAGAACTACAGCAGCAAAGGAGGAAGTCAGGTGAGGTGGCATGATGGGCGATAAGTCCGTTACGGAAGGAGTACGAAGTAAACGTACCGGATCATCAAGCAGAGGATCATCCGGGAGACAGCAGTGAGTTACTTTCACTAACGTACGTACATTTGTAGCTGAAGTAGTTTTCTGTCTAATGTTCTGATCCGCCCGTCACTGGTACGCTTCCTCGGATATTTATTAATGTTGATATATATGCTGTCTGGTGGTTTAGGTATAAACGTGTGTTGGAGGAACTGAGGGAACATCTGGAGCTTCACTCACAGAATATAAATGATCAGTTACAGGTGAAGAACAAACAAGACGCTCCAAATAACCGACACACACTGATGTCTAACAGTTCAGGAGTTAACGAGAGACTTTTCACAAATAAACACATTAATAATCATATTTAACATCAAGTTTGATTTGAATCTGAGAATTAAAATGTGGTCCGGTCATCACAAAGAATGTGAAGCCGGGATGCTGCAGAGGTTAAACATCTGCACTCTCCGTTATCGAACCGTGACGTCCATTCCTCAAACCAACAAATACTTCTGAAACCTTCACGAGACATCTGTCAAAGAATAAAGCGAGGCGCTGAAAGCGAAGACGTGGAAGAAACGCTCAGGTGTTCTCAGGTGTCCTGAACCATTCATACAATCATCAGCTGAAGGTGGATTTATTTCTTATGGAGTCATTTTTCATTCTATTTTATTTGATCATATCTCCTATTTAAAGTTTGTGCAACTTTTCTTCTCCACACTTTGTTCATCATAGTTTCAAGTTGATCAGTCGTTATTAGACGAGTTGAATCAAAAATCAATTTTTCTCACAGAGTCTTTAAAGGGCCTCGATGTAAAAGATTAACATGCATTAATAACATTTATATCAGCGACTCGTGAGTAAACTGTAGCATGATGTGAAAAAAGGGAACTTCCTCGTCTCTCTCGCTGGACTGTGGATTTATTTGTGAAGGACTCAGATCTTATTTTCCGTGACAGTCCAAAGGAGGCGATTTACATCACGTTCTCGGCGCCTAACGGCGAGCAACAGAAGCTAACGTTAGCTTAGAAATGGAGAGCGCTAACGTAAATAAACGACCGGCTTGCAGCACAACACAGAAGCTAACACTGATATATCTTTATATATTTTTCTTTTTGCTTGTTTTGCTTGGTGTGTTTCACCTCCATTCAATAATCTGTCATTTATTAATGAAACAATACAGTAATCGACTTGCTGCAGACTGTTTCCCGTCCAGTCGATGGTCTGAATGAAGACGCTTCTGCTGTCTGGAGGTTTTTTTTTATATCCTCCTCCGGTTCAGAGAGATAATCACCTTCACTTCTACCTTTAACTGCCTGGCTCAGAGGCCTTTAGTCTGCCCCCGTAGGCTCATCAACGGGGCTTTCAGGGTCTCTTAGGGAGCCCCGACATACCTCAGAAACCAGGAACACATGCAGGATGAAGTGGAGGCTAATTGCACCACATGCGTTTAGAACCGAGCCAACCTGAGTACGTGGGATTCAGAACTTCGGCCTGAGAATAACCGGCGCGTGGATCGTGTAAAGCTGGTGAACGCTAATCGAAGTCGACAGCGACGTCTTGATTGTTCTGTCAGTAACTCTGACAGACGCAGCTCGTGTGTGACCAGGAAACTACCACTTCCAGTCGGGGGCATTTATTTGTTTTTTTCCAGCGTAGTTTCTGCCAGATTCTGACCCACAAGCCACCACAGAACTGTTCTGGTTTCTCTCAAACTCCAGGCTAAGTGGTTTTTCTGCTCTCAGCATTGTGAATATTAACGAGAGCCGTCTCGATTATTTGTTTGAATACAGATTCCTGAATGAAGCAACATTAATTTAAGAACGCTGCGAGTACATTTGTAATCCTCATTATAACAAACGTTAAAATGAGCGTGTGGTCGGTCCAGTAAAGAGAGAATGAACAGATGATGCTGCATGAAAACAGTCCAAATTTAACATTTTAACTTCAAATAGAGCTCAACACAAATACATCAGCTTAATATCGCTGCTGTCTGACAATTATTCCTGTCAAATAACTGCAGGAAATGTTGAATATTTATTCAGTCAGTGAGTCCACAGTTGCTATTTTTAGCGTGGACGGCCATTTTATTAATCAATCAGTCAATTAACCGATAATTCGTTATAAAGAAAAGGTGAAAAATGACGACCGTTGTTTGATGACGCCATTAAACATCTCGTTGTATCCACAAACCCAGAGATATTGAGTTTACTGTCATCGAGGACAGAAACCAGAAAATATTCACATTTAACGAGCTGCAATCAGAATTCAGATTTTTGTCCTTATAAATAAAAACAAACAGAGGAAAAAACAGTTTCACTTTGTGGAAAATGTTCCACAAGAGTTCAGAGAGGAGGAGGGAATATGACTCAACACAACAAATGTTATGATTTTAAAAAGGTTTAGACGTTTTGTGACATTATCAGTTAGAACGTCGTCCGTCAGCTTGTTGTGAATGCAGTCTGATGGAGCGCAGGAGGAAGTGGAGCAGAGCTGTGAGGTTGCTGGTTGAATTCCAGCAGTCTGACAGAGTAAACAGCTGTTTCCTCCTCAGGTTGGTGGTTAAAGTGTCGCAGAGCAGAAAAATCCCGATGTGAGGAAACAGACGTGATGATGAAGCTTCACAGGACCAGCAGGGTTACACAAACACCACACACACAACACACAAACACCACACACACAACACAACTACTACACACTGCAGACACACACATGAAATCAGATCAGTGTTTCACAGTAAAGTGAAGCTTTGTGTACGTCTGACAGCCGCTGTCTTCATTATTCAGTAACAGTTGTGTAGTTATTCAGTAGTTGTGAGTTGTTCTATCACACAGGAGCGTTTCACGTCCGTCTCTCCCTCGTTGTGTTTTTATATTCCATGTTTCAGCTTCAAACCTTCTGGACTTAATTGGTTTCTGCTGGCCGGCTCACAGATGTTGAACCTGTGGGCTGAGTTGAGTATTTTTAAGAGCAGCATCGTTATTTCTTCCCCGTCTCCTCGTCACCACTCGAGGACTCTGGTTCTTTCTGTTTCTGAAGTGTGTCTGATCCCCGGAGTCCCTTCAGACGAGGAGTCGAGCCCCTCGGACGTGTCGACGGTTTTTCAGAGAGAGAAGAAATGAAGGGATGAAGACGGAGAGGAAGGAAAAAATCTGTTAGACTCGTTTCATTTGCAGCCAGAAAGCAAAGGAGCTCTGTGCTTCTGATGAATGATGAGAGAGTGTGAGCAGCCGCCAGATTTAGCAATCAGGACTTCAGTGTGTGTGTGTGTGTGTGTTATTAACAGCTCCTGTCTTGGTCCTGCAGGTCACGATATTCTCATAAAACGGCCTATCAAAGTGTTTCCCTGATGTCATTCAGTGTGCGGTGAAGCAGGTGGAGGCTCGCGGCGTGTCGGGCTCGTTGACTCTCGTAGACGCTGAACAGGCCGCCGTCCGTTTGTTTCTGCAGTGGAGTGAAGCCGAGCGGAGGAGAGGAACTGATCTCATGTTGAAAGTAAAAACTAAAATATCAAACCACTCATCAAGTCTTTGTTGTCCTAGATGACACAGTGTTAGCAGACACAGGCTAACGCAGCTAGCCTGGATGCTTGATGTTTTTGCTAACAACGTGTTTGCGTCGTGCCAATTTTGCCACCCGTCGCGTTTTTCCCAGAATTGTTCTCTTTTTTCATTAGCTGTCCCAGGAAAATATAAATCACTACCGGAACACAATTTGTCCTGTTTTTGGGGGGAAAATGTAAAACCTTAATTTGGTTTCCTTCGTTCTGTAGTCCAGAAAGGTTCCCATTAAAAATGTCTCTGTGTTCTTCCCGTTTATAGTCTACCTCTACATCATACATCCAATCATATGATGACGGACGAGGAAGGAGATGGAGCAGATACATGCAAACCACCAGTGCAAAAAAAAATGATATACTATTTACAACCTTGACTGGGCGAAACTGGCCAACCCCCGCTGCCGCCGCCACCGTGGCAACATCTGGTCGAGTGTCCCTTTCTTTCCCAAAATCCAAGGTGGCAACCCCAGGCACGACGCACCTCCAGGCGAGTTAGCTGCTCAGCTAGCTTCAGTGCTATACACTCTCATTAGCTCGGTATCCATCAAAATACATCACAGATTTTAAATTGGCTACGGGGAGAATTAAAATTGGATTCTTTATATAATTCACGACTGATAAATTTTACGTGGTGGTCGACCGCATTACGTTGTTAACATCGTCACGTGATGCACAGTCGCCCCAAAAAGACGTTTGCAGTGTAAAAGAAGTCGGTGTTAATATGTTTGTTGGAGCGTCACAACTCTCTCGAAATGACTCATTTTATCGCTTTTTAAGTTAGCTGAGGGCTAAACAGGAAGTTGCCGTCGACCAGCAGAAGTCTCTTGTGCACACGCTCTAACCCGGGAAGTCCACTGGTTGCGCGTTCTTCTCCGCTATGGTTTTGCTGCGTCGTCCATCACGTCTCAGCACTGCTGGACAGCTGGAGTTGTGAGACCGAGGAATTGATAATTACAGAATCATGCACGACCACAGTTTCACATACGTATTATAAACACAACAACAAACAGACAAGAGGTTGGTGAAGAAGAGCTTGGATTTGTCTCTTTTTTTAGATTTTTGTGTCGAGTGTTTTATTTTGAAAATTACCCGGATGTTATGTTGTTGTTTTGGTATTTATTTGCGTATTTGCTATGGAAGAGTCCGGACTGACGGAGCTGCAGCAGAGTAGATACGTGAAGCAGCCGAGCCAGACGAAGTTCACACATACACAAGAGTGAAACCTTTCTGCTGCGTGGTGGATCGGACACGGACCGATCACGGACCTGGTGGAATCTAGCGGTGAACCTCTGTCTGTTAAAAGTGAGGGGGAAAGTGTAACATTTGTGAAAATTATGTTTATTTATAAGCAAATTGTACCAACATGAAGGACAAGGCTCAACAATGTTGGTCACAGTCGTTGGGGAATAGCTGCTTAGTCTAACTTTATTTTAAAAGACTACATTGTACATCTACATCAGACTTTAATGGAGACTCTGTAGGTTGCTCTTGAAAAATCATCAAACCAATCCTGCTAGCATAACGTAATCCACCAATATGTGAAGTAAGGTTGAAGGATCAAGTGTGGAAGTCAGAGTATCAACAGAAGAAGTGAAGTCATTCTGACAACAGAGGAAATGGGTCATTAGGAGAGCAGAGTCGTCGTCACGACGGCCAAGTCATTAGAGGAAGACGAGGAAAGAAGATGATTGCAAGAGAGAAGTTGCTCGAAAAAAAAAGAGGAGGAAAAAAGTCATCAGGAGAAGGAAAAGGAAAGTAAAGGCTTGTAAAGTCTTTGTGTGTCTTGGCGAGTGTTCGGGATCGTGTCTGGCTTTCTGAGTTTCACTGAGCGTCCAACCAACGACCAGCTGGTCTGCAGGAGCAGTTCGTCTTCTGCCTCCGTCCTTTTTCACGAGCGTCTATCAAAGTATGTTGGACGTGTTGATGTCTGTTTGTTCAGAGATCCACCTGACCGGACTTTAAAGGTGAGATCTTGCAGTGTTAGTTAAACAGTTTGGCAGCAGAGCAGAGAGTCAGACGGTTGATCTGTTTAGGTTCAATACAGTTCAAGAATCCTGAAGAATAGAGGAAGTTCTGGTGGGTTTCTCTGAAAGCAAGAAGACATTGATCGGCCCGTTTACTCTTCTGAGACAGTCGACTCAAATTCTGCTCAACAACTGATGAGCTGAGTCCAAATCACAATATTCATGTGGTGGCACTTGGATATCATGTTGCTGTTTCCAAGATCTGACTAAATAATCTTTATTTCATTGATTATCGATTGAAAAGATGATGGATAGTGAAGAGCTGGAGGGACACTGGGTGGTTGACAGAAGACAAGAAATCAATATCAAGGTTTTAAGAACAAGTTAAAGTAAGTTAGTGGACTCAGAGGAACAGTGTGTGCTACTTCCTGCAGCCTGTTAGCGTTGGGATGGAGTTTTCCTGCCTGCTTCCTGACTTTCCTCTGAGACTCTGACTGGTTTAAACTGAAGTGTGATATTCGAGTTGACCCGGCTGAGAGACTTGATCGAGGCAGTCATCAGATACTTCAGTCTCTGTGGTTTTGAAGGGTTCATATGAAACTGAAAAGCCGCTCTGTGGTTGGTGGTTGATCGCCTGAGCTGTTGTTGCTCAACTTCTTGTGTTCGACTCCTTCATCGTAACCACCAGCGGTTAAACAACTCGCAGCCTCTTCTCACCTCGACCACAAAACCACATCTGAGCAGAAAATACACACTCGGCAGCAGCGTCGCAGTGAGACTGTAAACCCAAAAAAGCAGACGTGACTTTCATTATGACAGAACTGTTTCCTGTCTGTCAGAGAGAAACTGATTGAATCGAGAAAATAGATAGTGGCCTGTTTGAAGGATGGTACCGTCCACCTCAGGAGTAGATGCACATTTATTTGGTTTTAGCTTTTTTATGAAGACAGATGAAGGAAACTCAAGAGGCTGCAGCAGCTGAACACAAAGTGATTTATGGATCTTGTTGTAGGCGGTGATAGTCTGAAACAGATGCTCCAGTGTTTTCTCTGCCGTTTTGAAATGTGGTGCACTCTGGCCCTGGTTTGTATGATTTTACGGTGTCTTGTACGCCTGAATCTGAACACATCGGTCTCGTTACCACGTAGCTTTGTGAGCGTACGCGAGTCAACAACAAGTCCGTTTGTTCCTGTAAAACCTCTGATCTTTGGTCTGGTTGAACCTCTAGTCTCTTATCGATCTTTGACGGACGACTTAAAACGAACTAGCCAGCTGATTGAGTATTAATCGAGCCGTTGCATCCATCCAATGACATAGTTAGCTAACGTTAGTAGCATGCTAGCTGTGTAAAATGAAGCGTGCATGTGAGGTGTTGTTGGTTCACACGTCAGCTTCACACCGGTGCACCAACCGCCTCGATTATTTGTTCTAGTCAAGATAACGTCATAAGACCCTTTTAGAGCCAGGTAAACACTGCAATCTGCCATCTTGTCTATGTGAAAGGGAGGTGTAATATTCCTTCTATTCAAAAAAAGCCGCCACTGGGGTCGGCGTAAACATGTGACGTGACGTGAAGCACGAAGTTGGGCGTGAACAGTGACGTATAACATATGCATCGGAAGAATATTCAGACCTGTGATTCCAGTGTCAGTCATAAATTCTAGGATGCAGCAGAATCATGAATGGCCGCTGCCTCGTCATGGGTGCGGCGCCTCATTCCCTCCGTTAGCTGCCTCAAGCACCAGATAGCTAAAAGGAAGCAGGTCGAATTTGTCTTCAAAATAAGAGCTTTACATTGCACCCCATTGGAGTTTAGAGCTGGGTTCTTAGCGGGGCGCTTTTAATTTGAAAGTGGCGACCGTTAGCAGCTCGCCGCTACAACAACAAGCTAACACAACCAAACAGCTACAGAGACCGAGGAGACGCCAGCATCTCCTGGATCTCAGCAGCTGTCCAGTTGCTCATTTTGACGTCCGTGGGTGAAATGATGGACTGAC